>NC_046158.1:39178517-39268517 GCF_011064425.1 Rattus rattus
TCACCAATAGCCTTTTATAGGCTATCTCCATGGTGCCAAGCCTCAACTTCTTTGTATGATTCCTTCAGCCTGGACCATCAACTGCAACTGAGGCTGCACCTTCACCAATGGCCTTCCCTGACCCCACACAATGCCAAGCCTCAGCTGCTCTTATTGCCTTCAAAACCAGTACCACCTGGGTGATTCTTATGTATTTCCAAGTCCAGCTGAAGCAAGAGGTACAACCTTGGCACTCTGGAACACGGCTTCTTTGTGCTCTCAGAAAACATTTCCCAGATTTCACCTCAGTGATGCTGCTGGTCTCTTCCTAATCACTGCTAATTTCTTAGCTCCACCTAGTCAGCATCAATATTCCCAGTAGTTCTATTTTTTCTGGACTCTAAAACCAAGCCACATGGCCAAAGCTGCTGAGTTCTGCTGCTTATGGGGCTGGAACATGACTCCCCTTGCTCTACTACATTATCACCAGCTTTCTGTTTTCCAACTCTCTCTCTGCTTCAGCTTGGCTGTCCTGGAACTTGCTCTGTAGATTGACTCAGAGATCTGCATGGCTCTGTTTCCTGAATGCTACGATCAAAGTTGTGTAGCACCACACCTGGACTTAAGCTTTTCCTCACCTAGAACTTGCTCTGTCCCAGGCTGGCCTTGAACTCAGAGATCTGCTTGCCTTTGTTTCCTGGAATCAAAGGTATATTCCACCGTGCCTCAGCCAAAGCTTTTCATGGCCACTATTCCTCAAGATCCAGGTCAAAAAAGCTTGTATCTTCCAGCCTCAAGATCTGGATCACAAGTGTGCCCTCCATCTCTGGATTGTAGTTCATTCCAGATTAAAAGTCCAAATGAAAACAATAACCAGGTAATAATGCTTAACTATTCCTTGTTCAACTGCAAACACATAAACTATAACCTTAGCTGGATGAGATCTCATCCCAAAGTCATCACTTCCTTAATCTATCTCCTTGAACACAGCATTCAGCTCCATTCTACTTGTTTATTCTTTGAGCCATACTTTTTGTACTTTTCCTTTTGAGGCTTGCTACGCTTGATCAGAATGTTCTTCATGAGACTAAACCAGAGAACAAAGTCTCTGCTGGGCTTCTTTGAGACATTTGCTGTCACTGCCATTAATATAAATCTCTTTACCTTAGCCTCAGGTAGACTCTTCAGACAAGGGCAAAGAGCAACCACATTCTTCACCGAAATACAACAGAAACAGTCTGTAGGCCGCATAACTGAAATTCTTCTCCACTGAAACCTCTTAGACCAGGTCTGCACAGTTCAAACACCTTCAGCCTCAATGCCTTCCATATTCCTACTAGGATGGGCCACTAAATACCAGTTAGAGCATTCCACTGCTTTTCAAAATCCCAAACTCCACATTCCTCCAAACAACACCATGGTCAGGCCTATCACAATACCCTAACTCTGGGACCAACTTCTGTCTTAGTCAGGGTTTCTATTGCTGTAATGAAACACTGTGACCAAGGCAACTCTTATAAAGGACAACATTTAATTGGGGCTGGCTTATAGGTTCAGAGGTTCAGTCCATTATCATCATGGCAGAAAGCATGGCAGTGTCCAGGCAGACATGGTGCAGGAGCTGAACCCTCTATATCTTGTTCCAAAGGCAAACAGAAGAAGGCTATCTCCCATGTGGCTAGGAGGAGGGTCTCAATCCCATCCCCAGAGTGACAACTTAGTCCAACATGGCCACACTTTCTTCTTTTTTTTTTTTTTTCTTTTTGCCCTTTTTTATTGGATATTATTTATTTACATTTTAAATGCCATCCCCTTTCCCAGTTTTCCCTCCAGAGACCCGCTATCCCATCCCCCTCCCTTCTTCTATGAGGGTGCTCCCCCACCCATCTACCCACCCCTTCCTGCCTCCCTACCCTGACATTCCCCTACACTGGAGCATCAAGCCTTCACAGATCCAAGGGCCTCTCTTCCCATTGATGTCCGACAAGGCAATCCTCTGCTACATATGCAGTTGGAGCCACGGGTTCCTCCATGTGCACTCTTTGATTGGTGGCTTAGTTCCTGGGAGCTGGGAGGGCGGGGGTCTGGTTGGTTGATATTGTTGTTCTTCTTATGGGATTGCAAACCTCTTCAACTACTTCAGTTCTTTCTCTAACTCCTCCATTGGGGACGCCTTTCTTTTTTTTTTTTTTTTTCTTTTTTTTCAGAGGTGGGGACCGAACCCAGGGCCTTGTGCTTGCTAGGCAAGCGCTCTACCACTGAGCTAAATCCCCAACCCCTTGGGGACGCCTTTCTTAATCCCCAATGGTTGTCTGCAAGTATCAACCTCTGTATTTGTCAGGCTCTAGCAGAGCCTCTCAGGAGACAGCTATATCAGGCTCCTGTCAGCATGCACTTCTTGGCATCCACAATATTGTCTGGGTTTGGTGTCTGTATATGGGATAGATCCCCAGGCGGGGCAGCCTCTGGATGATGACCACACTTCCTAATAGTGCCACTTCCTGGGCCAAGCATATTCAAATCACCATACCTACCCCGAATAAAGTTATGTGCTAACTCAGATCATCTAAGAGAGCTGTTTCACTGAAGATTGTTAGAGAAGGTTTTCAGCCTTCGTCTAAAAGAGCTGTAACACGAAGGTAAGATCTTAGGAGAAGCACCTATCCTTCCACCCTCCCACCCCTCACTCCCCCAACCCCCACCCTCTGAGACACACTCATTCCCAGACACTATCCTACAGACCCCACAGCTTCCAGATTCTGCTTCAAGCATCCAGCCCGGTGTGCACCATCTGGACACCCTGAGAGGGAGGAAGTGAAGGACACACAACCACAGCTGGACCTCAACATATGCATCACAGCCAGCACCTGGAGTGTAGGGCCACAGCTGGAGGAACCACATACCTGATCCCACACTGCCAACCCTGGTGACCTAAGTTTCTTCCCAGGGATTCACAGGATGGAAGGAGAGAACCAATTCCCACAAGTCATCCTCTGACCCCACACGTGCACTGTGGCACACATAAAAGTATAATAAGGCAAAATAAACAAATATTTAAAAGTGGACTTTTCGGCAACATAAAGACGAACAGCCCACTCACGAGGTGAGTGCATTTAGAAGCATTCGTGGGGGCAGAAGCCAAGCAAACAAAAGGAAGGCACTGCCCCTGGAAAATGCAGCAAAATTGCAAAATGCTTTTCTTCCTTTTCTCTTCCCCTTATCTATTTCTCTCCCCTTGAACTCAGGATACCTGAATATCACCTTAAATGCAAGCATCAGGACATAACAAACAGCAGGAACACTTTCGACACACTGCTACTTACAAACATCTTACGTTCCAGGGGCCCAGTGACTCTGCCTGCCAGCCTTTGGCATGATGTGTGTGTGGAAGAAGATCTGGAGGAGAGTGAGTGACCTAGAAGAAGTCAGGTCCATTTTACCTCTCATCTTAGATAAGATTGCAAATGTCTGCTTTCTTTTTCAGACACGTCCAAGTATTTACAAAATCCACCCCTTGCTTTATGTTCAGCGGTATTTTTGTTTCATTTAATTGTTCTGATACTACAGGGCTTCGGGTTTGACCATGTTCCGGCTGTTTAATCAGCTGCCCCGGCTGTCCTTTGTTCCTCTAGATCTCTCTTTTCCTTCTCTGAGAAACACACTGAGCACATCGATTCCTGGCAGCTGTTCTGCATCTCTTTGTGACGACTGAGACAAAGAGTTAGCTAGGTCTGGTGTACCTGTCAATCAAACTGTCCTGGAAGTTTGCATTTATAAATATTTCATTTATGAAAGCTACTATTGCTGTACTTCATGTTTTCATTTTCTAACCTGTCCTTATTACTTATGAAGCACAATAGACAACCAGTATAACATCCTTATGTAAGAAAAAGAAGTCAGACATGATGGCATGGAGCATGCATCCACACACACACATACACACACACATGCACGCACACATGCACACACACACACACACACACACACACACACACACACACACACACACACACACACACACACACATGCAATCCCAGCACCAGGCAGGCTAAGAATTGCAAACCCAAGTTCATCCTGAAATACCAAACAAAGAACAAAACAGCACAGAGAAGCAAATGTCCTGCAACTCTGGACTTTTTAAAATAATTGAAGATCAGTGACTTTGCAGAATAGATTTTTATGGTTCTTACCCCTTATGACCCCCAGATCCCAGAGTTTGCTCTAGAAACTAATTAGAGCTTTCACTGAAGTCCGTTTTTAGCTTATGTTGACACCGTAGGTCACTGTTGGCTTTTTAATAGCTAGAAAACTTTTTCTTCTAAAAATGGGTCTTCTAGAAGAGCGTCACACCCACGAGGATGTATTTGATGGTAAAGAGATGTGCTTCTTTGGTTTATGGCTAACCATGCATCTCTTTGGTTTGCTTGGGCCCTGTTCTGTTGCCTGGCAAGAGAAAGGTCCTACAGCTCACACTCAGCAAATTAGCAGAGGCCTAAGCTGTGGGAGAAGGCTCTCCTCACACCCACCGTTTGCATTGCAAAGGAAAGAAGAATTTGTTGTAAATTTTGCAAGTTGGTGAAACAATAATAAATTGTTTGGACCAAGGAGCTTTATTCTGCTTCCCCCCCTCCAAAAGTGCTGCAAAATTATGAATACAGTGCAGGCAGAGAAACTTTAGTGGTCCTTTCTACCATGAGGAAAGGAAACTAGGGAGGCAAAGATAATGTAAGGCCTGCGAAACATGGATGAGCAGACACATGACTAGTGGTTCCTTTCCCAAAGCTGTTGACTTTTTAACAACCAGCAACTTCCAGCCGTTTATCGAATGCTTTATTGATTATTACTTATATCAGCATATGATGGCAGGATATAACTGTGCAGAAGGGTTTTGAACAGAGAACTGTGTGTGTGTGTGTGTGTGTGTGTGTGTGTGTGTGTGTGTGTGTGTGTGTACTGGGGAGGGGGAATGGCAACTTTAAAAGACAGCTCTAAACAAGAATAGTGAGTTTTGATTCTGTATCAGTCAGGGTTCTCTAGAGTCACAGAGCGTATGGAATGTCTCTCTATACTGAGGGAATTTATTGTGATGTTTTACAGTCTGCAGTCCAACTAACCCAACAATGGGCAGCTGTGGATGGGACGTCCAAGAACCTAGTAGTTGCTCAGTCCCATGAGGCTAGCTGTTATTGCTGGTCTGTATAAGCTGGAATCCTGAAGAAGTAGTCTCCAACAGATGTGCTAACAAGTAAGTGCAAGGAGCCGAAGAAGATTGACTCCTCCTTCTTCCAATGTCGTTTTGTAGGTCTCTGGCAGAAGGTGTGGTCCAGATTAAAGGTGTGAACCATCAAGCCTGGATCTCGAACTTGCTTTGTCCCAGGCTGACCTTGAACTCAGAGATCTCCTTGCCTCAGTCTCCTGGGATTAAAGGATACCTTGCCAGCTTTCATGGCCACTATGACCTGCAAGATCGAGCTGACAGGTGTGCCCTCCAGTTCTGGATTGTAGTTCATTCCAGATAGATAGTCAAGTTGACAACGAGGAATAGCCTTTACAACATCCACAACGAATTCCACATGATATAATTCTCTCGAAACTCACACTCGCCTCTGAGTACTGATTCTGCCCGGATTCACATGGCCCCAGTACAATAGCATTAAGAACAGTCTATCATTGTTTATTCTTTGTGAGCAGTTGTTTATCCGGTGTTAAACAAATATTGTGGGAAGAATAGATTGGAACAGGCTTCAGAACTACTCCTTGGAAGCTCATCAACAGAAACACACAGAGACAGCAGAGCTCAGCACTTGGATAGATAGAATCCAACAGGAAATCTAAAAGAAAACTGACTCGAATTTTAAATCTTCAACAATGAATAGAGTCATGGGATTACTGGTATAAATGCAAACCTGATGCTGCAGAAAATAACTCTGAATTTTTGTTTCCAAAAAATAAATATATCAACTTGTCTTTCCAAGGAGATCCTTAATGATACATGTGCCAGGGTAATGTATGCATATATATATATATATATATATATATATATATATATATATAATGTGTACTTTATATATAGTCTTTTTGAAAAAAAAAAGCAGAAGTAAAAAAAAAGCATGAAGAACATATAACATATGGCATTCTCTGTCGCCTCAGCTGGTGTTTGCCATTTCCTGCTTGTAACTTTCTTAATTTTACATCTTCTTCTCAATTTCAATATACTAGACATTTAAATCAGAATTTTAAGTTGGCCTCCCCCCTTTTCCCATTCGCTGTTCCCGCGCCTATTAATGTTTTCAGCTGCGCGATGCACTCTATCTAATTTAGAGAGGAACCAGTGATTGCTCTGAGGTATTGTCAGGATTAATCAGCAGTGTTCACGCTGATGTGACTGCCCAGGAGTGGGAGATGCTCAGGGGACAGCGATAAAATAAAAACCTGTTTGGATATCCTAATCAAATTCGGTAGGACTTTCACTGACATTAGGGAGAATAAAAACCTGTGACTGTTACAGAGCCAGTCTTCAAAATAAAACCCAAAAGTCATTCTGATCGGCTTACACATCGCCCCTCAGAGTGGTGCCTCGCTTTCCTAACTTCAACCAAAGCAAGACCACCTGAGGAAGAAGCCCTGTTTAGAAAACTCAGGAAGAAGGGGTTTACAACCCCATAGGAAGAACAACAATATCAACCAACCAGATACCCCAGAGCTCCCAGGGACTGAACCAGCAACCAAAGAGCACACATGGAGGGACCCATGGCTCCAGCCACCTATGTAACAGAGGATGGCCTTGTCGGGCATCAATGGGAGGAGAGGCCCTTGGTCCTGTGAAGGCTCGATGCCCCAGTGTAGGGGATGCCAGGGCGGGGAGGTGGGAGGGAGTCGGGGGAGCACCCTCTATCTATGAGGATAGAAGCAAGGGGAGGGGAGGGGGGATGGGATAGGGGGTTTTCGGGGGGGGACTGGAAAAGGGGATAACATTTGAAAAGTAAATAAAGAAAATATCCAATAAAAGAAAAAGTACATATTAAAAAAGGGAAAAGAAAACTCAGGAAAGTAAAAGTATCCTTAACCCTTGCACAAACAAGTTCTTCCTCAAAGAACCTTACTAGGATTCCAAAGTAATTAAGAGCATGGCCTCGGCTGACTGCAGAAACCTTTCTCATCAATTCCGAAAGTCAAAAGTGAAGGAGAAGAGAACAAACAATAAAGACACCTTACTCCTACAATGAATCTTAGGGGCCAGCCGGACGGCTCAGAGGGTTAAGTTATCAGAACCTGAGTCTGACGCCTGGACCTACGTGATAGGAGAAGAGAAACAGCTCTCGGAGTTGTCCTCTCACCTCCACGTGATTGCCCAGCACATAGGAAGTAAAGAAATGCGATATAATAATATCTTGGCGGGGTGGTGGTGGCACACGCCTTTAATCCCAGCACTCAGAAGGCAGAGGCAGGCAGATCTCTGTCAGTTCGACTAGCCTGGTCCACAGAGTAAATTCCAGGACAGCCAGGGCTACACAGGGAAACCTTGGTATCTTGTTCTACACTAGAAATCGGTTGCTTGGAAACGGCAGCAGTTTGGGGTTGTCCCCCACTTCTATCAGAGTTCTCTCCGGGGTGTTGCGTTCCTAAAAGTTCTTCTAGTTTGTTTCGGTAACTAACTCTTGTTCCCGTAGGTACTCCAAGAGGTGTTCCTGATAACAAAACAAAGAGACAGTCACCTCAAAGGCACTCTTTCGTACTCAGGCCGCAATGCCTAAGATGGGACGGTGTCCGCTAAGGGCTAAGGCGGCTAGACCGGATTCCAGCTGCATCTCAGTGTGCCTAGCAGCTCTTACTCGAAATTCCTAAGCATATACATATACATATACGTATACAGGGATCCCACCACACCCCTCCTGCTTCATTAGCTTTTAGAGAATCGGGGAAATCATCTTAAAATCTTAGTACTTGCGAACGCAAACTCTCGCCAGCACCTCCGTTCTTCGCTTCTGATGGCGTTACGCTTTGCTCTTTTGTAAATCCTTTTCCCACGAGGATGGCCAGGTTTCAGTGGAGATACGAATAGCCCTAGCGAGCGAGCGAGCGAGCGAGCGAGAGAGAGAGAGAGAGAGAGAGAGAGAGAGAGAGAGAGAGAGAGAGAGAGATCAGACTGCTGTTGGCCCGGAGCTTGGTTCCTGGTACCCATGTGAGATGGCTGGCAGTTTCCTACCACCCCAGCTCCAGGGGACTCTAAAGCCTCTATTGTCTTAGGGCACTGGCACTCACGGACACAGATGTAGACACACGCACATAGTTAAAATGTTAAAATAAATGTTTAAAGGCAAAAGATACATTCCAGGCTACCAGTCTTCCTGAGGTATTGAGGGCAGCAATTCCCTCAGTCTGTTGATGCTTTTGATGTAACAGTTCAGAAGTCAAAGCACGAGTCTCCATCATAGAACCGAGACTTCAATAGACAAGCCAGGATGGAAGAGAGTCAAATAAAATAGCCAAAAGGGGTGGAGGTGGGGGGATGGTCCAAAGCAGAGAACTCTAGTGTCCTCTCGCCTGTGAGTTACCTATCTGCAATGTGGAATTACAGACATTCTCCTCCAGCAGCCGTGAGCACGACTAATCCTTATTGTTAATATTTTCATGATCACGAACATCTAGTTTAGAATTTCTAAAAGTTTATTCATAAAAGAGCAGTCACTGCCTCATGCCACTGTGAAATTTGCTTCTCTACAAAAGTAAAGGAAAAGCAACAAATTTAAAACAATGCATCTCAGACCTACACGAGGATCCGGGTTCCAAAGCTAACAGCAGAGACTGGGGCTAGAGATGTCAGAATGAATTCCTAAGTCAAGTGAAACTTTGACTCTGTAAGAAATCACATTTATTGCTAAATATAAGAAATTTCGTGTTACTAACGAAAAGGCTAAAGATTACACAATTGAGAAAAGCCAAAACTTAGTGTGTCTTCACACAAAATTTAACGTTTTCAAATCTTGCCCTCATGCCTTACCCCAATATGGAACCGAGGCTGAAGGGCATTAGTTCCCAACACCTATAAATCACCATGAAAATGCACTATTAGAAGATTGAGGGGAGGGAGTTCTTATGGTGATCATTTACAGCATTCAAAAAAAATGATGCCAGATGTCAAAATATGTATTTAGTGACTCATAAAATTCCATTGCCCTAACATGGAAAAAAAAAAAAGGAATACCACAGTTAAAAACTCTTTTCTGCAGATGTCCCTGAAATACTTGTAACTTTCAAATGATTATTCTTCTCGGCACTTCCTCCTTCCTTTAAGTAGTTCTCATTTCATTGGTATTCTCCTAGCACTGTTCTTTAGGATAAGGTACAGATCTAAAGGCAGGAGAAAAGGGACTTGAATGCTGAGCTCTCTCCCCGTTTATCCCCGTCCTCCTCAACCTTCCCAGACACACAGCCAGACAGTGAGATCGGAGGCAGAAGGAGAAAAAACAGGAGTGTTTTTAACCACATCCCTTACCTCCCTCTTTGTGTAAAACGATGTACAGTTTCCTTATCACATGAAACGTTTTGAGATTGTTTCGTGATCCATCAAAGTAAACACCATTAGCAAAACAGCAATTTCAAACTGAAAAGGATGAAGAGATCATCTATACATGAGAAAAAAAATCAACACTAAAGCCCCTCCTTTCCCTTGCCTCTGATGGAGATTATCTGTTACAAAAATCGAGACCAAAGGCTAACTAAATCTGTCTACAGATGGGTGTTCATTGTCGTGTATTTTGTTTGCTTCCCAATGGTTTTGTTTGTAAGACAGGGTGTCACGTAGCCCAGGCTTTTGCAGAGATGGACGTTCTCACACTCGCTCTTGACCCTCCCTCTCCCCCTACCAACACTGAGGTTACAGGCATGCACCACTTTGCCAGGGCACAGCTACATTCCTGACAAATGAAATATCTTTCAAGAAATCTTCCCGATTTGACATGGTCCTTACCACCACCACCTGACTTTCGCAGGCCCCTCCACACATTCACCTATTTTCTTAGTCTCTGTATGGACTTCAGATTTTGGACCTCAAAGTTAAAATCACCTTTTATTCACTCACATAACCTCAGCACTGGTAGGGGCTTCCAAATCCATACTTAAAGACAATCATCCGTTAGATGATTAGATTTTACACACACACACACACACACACACACACACACACACACACACACACACACAAGCTTTTTGCAAATCAGAAATCCAAAAGGACTTTTTAAAAATTAGAAGGTTGTCCCCTATCTGTCTCCCACTGAACTAAAATAGCCAAGGATCAGGAGGAGGGAAGCCCCTCATCCATTCGTGAGGTGAGGAATCTACCTGGTGAGCAGCCAGCCCACTGCTATCTATTCGTTATATCTAATACCAAAGAGCTCACAGTTTGTTTTCTGGGTTGGTTATTGCGCCCTGGGGTAGTTTGACAGTATACCACAGAGCCTTGTCAAAACTCGAGGGGTTTGTTATCAAATCTAGTCTTAACTTCTTCATCCTGTGGTACATTTCACTCCCTGCCTGCTCAGTCTGGAGAAACCTGTCCATCTCTTTGTCCATGTGAATACCTGTTTAGGGTATTCACCAGCTGTCACCAACAATATCTTGGGGATGGAATGAAGACGATTTTGCTTCCCAAACCATGAAAGAGAGTTGGCGTGCAGAAATGACACGTTATGAAATGAAGAACGACATCTGGCTCAGTCTGAGTCACACAGGTGCTGTCAACAAGATAAACAGGAAGCTTCCATACAGAGCTAAACTTCCAAGGTATTTTGGACGATATACGGGCCTATTAATCAACTGAGTAAAAATGTAATCAGAATGGATTTGGCCAGATGTTTGGCTGAACTAGTTGAAGCGATGATCATTATAACATGGCAAAAATTCATCCACACGACTGACCACAGAAATTTAATACCCATAGCTAATACATTATAACTTAGCATAGCATAATAAGATATAATGTGCGGGGTAGAAAGTATAAGGTACTTGATACTTTTGCACTTACAGATAATCTTTCTGCAGTAATAAGTAAATCCAGTGTCAACTGGTAACAAACCCACAAGAAACAAAGAACAGACACCTGTCACAAGATTTACTCATTTAAAACTAGCGCCCACTCAGATAACTAAATTCCCAAATCTGACACCGATGCTCAAGCCCTATATCATCTTTCTGGTTTACAATGTCTAAGAGGAAGCTGGGAAGAGAAGGAAAACTTAGGCAACATAAACCAAACCGTGATTGTAGGAAACACATCCCCAAACAGACGAAAAGCAGGAGAGAAAATAAACCTGAGAACTGAGTGGCGAGGTACTGCTGGGACATCAACACCTGCAAGCAATTCCCAGGCACATCAGGAACTGTCAGAGACACAGAAGCAGGGCCACAGACAGGAAAACGGCACCGCCCGGCCGAGCAGCCGTGGCACTGCAGTACAGAAGAAAAGTGACACTTTTCCGTGCAAGACTGATCCTGTCTAAGGAATCGAGCTCTGGAACATCTGCAGGAAGGAGCTGGAAGCACCTGATGATCCCTTAACCATCAGAGTGGGAGACACAAAGTAGATACTCCATTCTGCAAAGAAATAACTTTGTAAAAAAAACAATGGATAGTTATCTGGTTCTGCCACTGACACATTTTGTTTGCAAGCAAAGGTCCATCAGGAAAAAATGAGGAGAAACAGTCTCTTCTTCTATGTCAAGATGTTAATTTCTTCTAGGGACTAAATCCTGGAATTATCAGTTTGAAACAAACAAGAAAGAAAAAAATGATTGGCAGACCTGGTGGCATACAGCTTGAATTCTCTACTCAGGAGGCAGAAACAGTAGACCTCAGTGACTTCAAGACCAGCCTGATGTGCATACAGAGCCCCAGACTAACCAAAGCTACAAAACACAACCCTGTCTCAAAAAACAAAACAAATAAAAATATTAAAAACATGACAGTAAAACAACATAGTGTTACATGCAAATGTATGGGGATTATGTATAGATTAGCTGTGGACTGATTCCTTCTTCCCTATACTTCTTCAAGAACATGATAGTAAAACTTTGCTATAGAGTTGGAAACAGGTCACAGATCTCTTTGAGGTTTATTTTTGTTTCGTTGTTTGTTTCTTTGTTTTCATTTTTTGAGACAGAGTTTCTCTGTGTAGGTCTGCTTTTCCTAGAACTCACTTTGTAGACCTCAAACTCAAAGATCGGCCTGCCTCTGCTTCCCGAGTCCTGAAATTAAAGGTATGTACCACCACACCCAGCTTTCTTTGAGGTTTGAAATATATCAGTTCATTTCTTTCAGTTTTTAAATTTTACTAGTTTCCAGTGTTGGTTTAAAGATAGATAAACTTGCTCTAATTGTCACGTGTACCTATACTAATACTTATTAATAAGTTTTATATGTATATGTATATGTATGTATATGTATACACCTGCTTTAGAAAAATGGAATTTTAATACACAGGGGAAGCCAAGATAACAAAATTTAAAATATTAAAATCAAGTCAAAATGATTATTCACCTATGTCCCTACAAAGTCTGTTTTGTGTTATAAACTGTGTTTATTGCAAAGATATAAATTGGAATACAAGTAAGGCACATCTGAAATGCTTATGACCAGAAAGCCTTCAGGTTTCAGAAGGTTATTTAGATTTTTGGAACATTTGTATAAGCATTATTAAGTAAACTTCAATATAAAGTACAGAAGACTTCTCTCTTAAGAGCCTTACTATGAAAAAAAAAAAGAGAGAGAATGTTATGGGGTTCACAATGAATAAAAGGATGAAACTATAATGTATTCAGAGGAAGGTAATGACACACGACAGTTGTCAGGATTCTGATGATATAATATAAAGTTAGTTATCATCGGGCAGGTGGATGTTTTACTGTAGGCAAGAGTCATTGAGAAGCTTTAACGATAAATGATTCTTAATATTGTATTTCTTTTTCTAAAATTTTTATTGGTTATTTTGTTTATTTACATTTCAAATGTTATCTGCCTTCCCAGTTTCCCCTCTGAAACCCCCCCCATCCAACACCTTCCCCCCTGCTTCCACGAGGTTGCTCCCCCACCCACTCCTGCCCCACTGCCCTAGCATTCCCCTACTCTGGGATTCCACTATCAGACAACAAAATAGTTAAAAGGATCAAGACCAGACATAAGGAAACCAAATACCAAATCTACTGGTAGAGTTCACGTGATAGGGTTAAGCTTGTGGTTCTCTCTCGTTTTCTCTCTCTCTCTCTCTCTCTCTCTCTCTCTCTCTCTCTCTCTCTCTCTCTGCATTTCAAAGTAAATCTTAAAGTAGAAATATTGAAAGGAAATAGAATTAGAATAGAGGAAGAGTAGAGTGGAGATGGATGTAAATACATTTATTTATTAGACTCATATAATGCTTTGAGAGGATCTCCCTCTACACAGTATCTCAAGCTAGAAAAGCCCTTGCTTTCTAACAAGTAATAAGATAATAGTTCAAAAATAAGTGACTTTTTTTGTGAGACTGAATGTCTAAAAAGTCAGGCAGAAAAGAATGTATAAAACCCACAGTACAGAGCAAATGAGACATAGCTACGGAAGCTTACTGAGTCAGCATAAGGAGACTCCACCCACAAGATGGGAGTGGGTGTCATCGAAGGAAAAAGATACCAGGCAAGGGATGTGAATCAATTTCCTCCAAAGGAGATACACAAATGCCCATTAAGAATCTAAAATGATGTTCTATATCACAAATCTTCAGAGAAATCAAATCAAAACCACAATGAGCTATTGTCTCACCCTCTAGAGCAATGGGAGGGGGGATAAGAAAGCATGTTAGTGGGAATGTGGAAAACGGAAAGCTTTTTACACTCTGCTGGGATGGCAGGATTGTGAAATGGTGCCACTTCCATAGCATCTCCTTTAAAAATTAAAATTAGAACTACCATGTGAACCAAGAATCCCAGTTCCTGGTATTTGGAAGAATTGAAAATAGTTTTAAGGAGAAATATTTAGATTGTGTTCAAAGTGGCATTTACAATATCCAGGGATGGGGGAAAAAACTGTGTACCCGTGGGGCAGTAGAAGAATGGGTAACAGTGGCATTTCACTCAGTCTTAAAAGGAAGGAAAGTCTATCATATGCCAAACATGGATGAAACCTGAGAGCATCATGTTAAAGAAAGCAACAGAAAAAGGCTATAATCCATTCCCCTTCCATGCGATGTACAGATCAGTGCACAGTCTTCTCAACAATTCACCTACAGAACCCAGCACTTGGGAAGACCTCTGTGAGTTTCAGGCCAGCCAGTACTACATAGTCTTAAATAAATACATAAAGTCACCTTCAAAAAGAGATTCTGTCCAGCACTCTGTTCCCCAGGGTCAACTTGTGGCTAGGACATTGAGGATAGTTCACAGCATTGGCTGTCAGATTCTTGAAAGAATTATCAGGAGCCATGATGACTTCCAACAGAAGACTGCACAGAAAAGGTTGAGTAATTGCCTAGGAGACCACTTTGAACCTGCAGAGATCAAGGTGCACGTTATCGGCACAATCAGTGCGCTCTACCATCAGTGAGAAGGAGGTCTCCAGAGTACATGGGAATCAGTTGTAGAAAATAAAATGAAAACATGAGTCTTGGTGTGTAAATTTCTACCACCTGCTACATTTTCCATGTTCTGAGATGGAACAGCCCCTGCAAATTGCACAGATAAGAATAGGTTTCTGGGAGTCTTGTTTTGAGTTTTGGTGCTGAGTTTAACCCAATGCATGCCCATAACAACATGAGAAAAAAAAGAGTACTTGAAAGTAATGTATATGGAGATGATCACGACCATCTTGTATATCTCTTACTTTTCCTGGAATTACAACATATGTACTTGAGCCAAAAGCAACTCTGTGACAGAGGATCATCTGAGAAGGATCGTGAGGCCCTCCCTCTTCCAACTACATAGCTGTGCGAGGCTGGATTTTAAAAATATACACTTCAACCAAAACAACATTTCACAACAGATTGAACGCAGGAATAGACACGAGAATCCAGCTGTCTTCTAGTGAGACAGACATTAAAGAGCTTTGCAAAGATGTAAAACAATGCCACTCTCCACATTGATTTTTGTTTTTAAAAATAAAATTTATATGTATATGGTTGTATAATATATAACTATGTTACTAGGTCGATAAACCTGTCACATTATTTCTCAATAAATTAATAAATCTACTTAAGTTTCTCTAATTTCTACCATGATTAACATTAGTATAAAACATAAATCATAGATTTGGATGTCTCCTCAGTAATTTTCAAGAGCATCAGGTTACCAAGGATGATAATTGATGCCCTTAATCCCAGCAATTTGGGAGGCTGAGGCAGAATAGTCTGTCCTTTTGTATTGCGAGCTAATGTGGAATGTAGGCAAACAGTTTATAAATTAAAAATTAACACAAACTTAGAAGTATCTTGAAAGCAAAGAGAGCCATTGTTCCTAAGCCTAAATGTGTGCTGTATGTAAAAGACACTGATTGATTTTGTAACACAGAGGAACCAGCAGACACTAAGGGCACATGAAAATCACAAATACTATATATATTAAGTGGCTTTAAGCTTCCTCTTCAATATCACCCTCACAAAAGCACTCCATCGGAAGTAGTCCCCACTAGCAGAAAATGACATGGACTTCAGGGAGCATCGAAGACTAATAGTACTTGACCACTCATTTATCAGACTTTACTACTCTGCTTTGTCCAAGTTTGTTCTAATAACTGGCTTAGGTTCTGATTTGAGAAACTCATCAAAAAGTTCAATGCCAAAATGTACACAATACATATACACAAACATGTCTGAGCAAACATGAATGTATGGATATATGTATGTATATATGCACATACATCTACACACACTCATGCATATATTGAGACCCGCCCCCCCCAGCATAGCTGTAGCCATTTTGTTCCATGCCCACCAGCTATTTCATATCGTTGCTGTAATAAGCCTGCCAGCCATTGACACAGAAAAATAACTTGACTTATGGCAGGGTCATACTAAAGAACATACCCTGTTATGTTCTGCATGTTATCAGGTTTGTTAATCTTAAACTCCACAGCCATAAACCTCACGTAGGATCCATCAAATTAAAGGTCAATATGAACTGTATGTCTAAAATGGCTTGAGTCAGGGCTGACCACTAGGCAGCACTTCCAGCACCTGCATATGAATTCATTGTGTTTTTTGCAGTTTTAGCCTTTATAAGCTGGCTCTGAGAAGCGTCCAGTGCACAGCTTTTAGCTCTAGAGCATGAGCTGTTGGCCTGGTTAATCAGTCTTCAATAAACTATCCCTGTCTGACTGAGATCAGTGTTTGTGTGATTCATGGGGTGACTCCTGGACCCCAACATACAGACAAGTATGCACATACATATATGAGATCAGGCTGATCATACTGAGTGCATTTCAGTGAAAGGGGGCAATGTATGCTAGGGGGAAACAAACAAAGGGTATTTATTAAGGCATTTACAAAGAACACAACACATATTCCTATACACACAGCCAGCATCCCCTTAGAGAGAGGATCTGATCATTTCCCGCAAGGTTATGGACAGCACTTACTGGATCATTAAATTCTAGATTCCCCTAGATCTTTAGTTTACAACATAACCCGAGAGTTCTAAGGTCAACATGTGGTATACATTCCTGGTTGAATCTGAGTTTACCTCATCACGAAATTCCTTGTCAAGGTGTTTTTTGTTTGTAATATGTAGATAATAATATCTGCCTCAATAATTCATCCTAAAAGGATGCTACAAAGGGAGATGAGATTAGTGGCAATGCTCTTTGTTTGAAAGGTGCTATTTAAATTTTTAAGTGCTATTATTAGGGCTCTCTGCAGTGCAACAGATGGGACCTGGAAGACGCTTAGTGTTGTTGATATTTCCTTTGAATATTTCTTCTTCCCATCTCTCTCATTTATTATTTATTAAGAGTCTAGCTCTGATGTGCATAATAATAAAAATATAGAGGTTTCTGTATTTGAGCTGAATTTACCAAGATAATCTTATCCAGTCAGACAGTATAAAGTGTGTTCTCCCATCTTTTGGCGATGATCTGTACAATTGGATTGCTGGCCTGCTAGGACTTGATGCACATAAATGGATGGATTGATTATAAGCTATTTTCTTTATTAAAAAAAAAAACATTGCTTCTTATAGTTGAAAAAGAGAATATGAAGAAAAAGCAAAGACACACTATTGGTAGGGATGTAAATTAGTATAGTCTTTATGGAAAATACTAAGGCCCCTCCTCAAAATATTTAAAATAGAACTATCACGTGATCCAGACTCCTACGTCTGGATCTACATTAGGGTAATGCAATTAGTTTATCAGTAAATGGATGAACATCTGCACTCCCATGTTGGTTGCAACATGATTCGCAGTAGCCATGATAAATCAACTTCACTGTCTGCTAAGGAATGAATGGGCAAAGAAAATGTGATGTGTGTACACCACACTCCAGCCACAGTGAATGAAATCCTCCCATTCGTGATAACATGAGTCAATCTAGACAACGTTAAGGACGAAAAAATAAGGATAAACACAGATAAACAAACACCTGGGGATCTCATTTATGAACTCTGCAAAAGTAGATTCTACAGCAATAGCAGAATGGTAGTTCCAGAGGCTGAAGAGTTGGAGGAGGGCAAGGAAGAGCTATTGACTAAAGATTATAAGAATATAGTTGGGAGGAATAATATCAAGTATGATAACTATAGTTGATGATTCTGTTGTTACATAATCTTAAAATGCAAATATAATGGGGGTGTTAAGTATTCTTATTATAATAACAGCCACATGAGGCGGCACATTTGTTAATACCTAGACTTAACCACTATGTGTACATGTGCTTCAAGATATTAGATTGTGTATGAAAAGTGTATAGTTTTAAAACTATATTATTTTAAAAAACTATTTTATTTAAAAATAAAAGTGTTCTCGATTGGCACTTAATGTTTGTGAAATGGAAATAGAACGATCCAACATTAAAGCCCCATCTATGATTTAGATGTTGACCTGGGATGGCTAAATGAATGCTGTAACTGAGAGCGCCACAGGTCAGTTGTCACTAAGTACCAGCGATTCACAGCAAGGAGGAAGGGAGAACAGGGAGGCTCAGGAATGGGGGCACTGGCCAATAAAGGCCAGTATCACAGCAGAGATAAAAATGGATTTCCTATAAAGGCCTGATTCGAGAACCTAACAGAATCAGATCATGCCTCTCTCTCTCCTACTACCTCCACCTCCAACTTGCTTTCTGTGAAAAGTCACCTCTGGCCAAAGCAATTTTACTTCAGGGCTGACTTATTCTTCCTTTTAATTTAACATAAATTGTTTCTGCAGCCAACTTACTGCTGGGATACAGTTCCGCACTGAAGATTTGACAGGGGAAAAATGCCTAGGATGAATCTTTACCTTGCCCGACTTGGATTAACACAGTCACAGAGAGGAAGATGCTGCCTCTGAAGCAATCCAATGAGCAGGCTGCTGCTGGGCAGAATATGAGAGAAAAGAACAGGTTGTGCCTGTTTATTTGCTGCTTGGTGTTGTTCCCAAATAAATGGATGCTAATTGAGAGGGAGTGTGGCTTCATATTTTATGACACCCCGGGTATATGCTAGGAAGTCTCAGGAGAGGTGATTTAAATTAAAGCTAATGTTGAACTCCACTTAATTAGCATTGCTGTGGATGGTTTCATTTCTTCCCTGTGAAGGGAAGAATGTGCTAGGTTACTGTTTTCCTGTTGCAAATACGCAAGTATATGACGGAGGTGAAGAAGTTATTTCAGAACTGAATGACTTGCTGGCAAAAGAGAACCAGACAGGATGGCACGTTACTAATTAAGATGAGTGATGCCCAAGCCAGATGGAAGGAATACGGATTAGAACAATGGAAAGAAATCCTCAGAATGACACCATTACTTTGGAAACTATTGTAAATCAGCCAGGGGTAGAGACTACAAGCAACTTCCCTAACAAATGAATCAGTCACCCTGAGCGCCCCGTGGGAGGCACATTAGAGAGAGTCCATACTAAAACCTTTGAATTGAATATTCATCTCTACCTAATGGAAACCAAAGAGTCTAGCAGGAGAGTGAATAGCCCTTATGTTTGCCAAATCCTGCCAGTCGGTGTGACAATTACTCTAACATTGGCCTCCCTTCCTCGCAAGCGCTGCCACTTGCCTTTATTTTTTTCTCACATTTATGTGTATGCTGTGCAGGCTTCCTGCATCGGATCAAGTTTCTTCCTTAAGTGCCAGGGAAGGAGTTGTCATGTTGTCTACAACAAAAGGGCTCAGACGGGCTCTGATCTCCTCCTCCATGAGATCATCTCTCAATTTGGAATCCCGGCTTCCTTCCAGTCAGACAACAGTCCCGAATTCACCTCCCAAGTCTCAAGCCCTATCTAAAGCACTCCACATCCCTTGATAGTTTCATATTCTGTATTAACTCTAGTCCTCGGGAAAGATAGAATGACTCACCCTTCCTTAAAAACCAACCTTCCTTGTCAAACTGAACTTAAAAGCACATGGCTGATGTGTTGTGATTTGGCCACCTGACCCTAACCTCTGACCATGACACCAGACACAAATGCGCCAGAGGCATTTTTGCAGATTACTAGAGCAGTAAGTGGGCCAGAGAAGAAACGCAAGTGTGTAATGATCCTACAAACTATTTGCTAAATGGCCTGTCCTGCTCAAAGTCTCAGGAGAAAAATTCTGAAGTTGGCCAGTACTCAGCTGCCTACCTCTGCCAAAGTGGACTACTGCCATCTCGGAATCAAATGATTATTCAGCTCTCTGACGCAAGTCAAACACACTCCCATCTCCTGCTCACAAGGCGCCAACATAAAATGGATGCTGAACTGGGAGAACAGGTGTGTTTGTGCTTGGAGAAAGCAGCCAGGGATATGAAAATGACTTAGCAGCTGGTGGGAGAGAAGATTGAAGTTGTGCCAGGCAAAAGGTGCTTTTCCCTTAATTATGCACAAGCTTTAATTTCATTGATCATATTGTTCTCTTCTTTCTCCCTCTAAATGATATGAAATCTATATAACAACTCTTTGGGGAAGTCAAAATCATTGCCAGGGATGCTTAATAAGGGAGTGAGGGTTAGGAAACACTCTCTGGTAAATGACCTTGCTATTTTATGAGGATTTGTGAACTGTGGTAAGATTAATTAGCAGGGAAAAGACATATGAAATGAGATGTAGTCATTAGTGCTGAAAAATATGTCAATAGAAAGTGTAACCTTTGAAAGTAAGACCCAGGAAACCCGAAAAGCTCTTTAATATCCCTGCTGCTATTAAACGATTGACATTTATTCATTCTTCTCATTTGATAAAAAAGTATCAACCAACAGTGCCTTGGCGGGCGCTGAACCATACTTGTGAAACATAGGATGAAAAGTACAGTTTCTGCTTCCTATAGTGGCTCACAATGTAGGCATGAGAAAAATGCTGTGCCCCACTCCTCTGAGGTGAGAAAGACACAGCGATTTAGATGGAGCACGATTCTAAGTCAGTCTGTCTTTTTATTGAAGGGTGCAAACTTAATTTTTTAAGTTGAGTCTTGGGTGAACTTGATGATTTGTAAAAACAACAACAACCTGGTAAAGGATTTTAATTAAGGGCAAGAAGCTTGCTTACTCACATGTGACACTGACCCACGGGTTTATGGTTTCCCCTAGCATTGCTCTGTAACATACAAGTGGCCCCATATAAGTATGTTTGCAAGTTATGCTTGGCTTTTCTAATTAAGGTTTAAAAAGCAGGGAATTATAAAATCGCACACATACACACTCACACACATGCACGCACACACACACAGGCACATGCACACACATGCACAATCGTGCACACATTCGCAGCAAAGAACAACTGCATGCAAATGTGTTGGTGACATTGTTGCTCTTAGTCTCACTTCGTTCCCATTTAAGAAAGCAACGTGTGCCAAGTCACCAAGTTAAGGCTACCTTCTGACTCTACAGCTTGTGGTTACGAACCAACATTACACATCTCTCCACACTGTCAAAAAACTGTATCAGCCGTCCTCGGAGCTGGAAACAGCAGTCGCAGAACGAGGTTCCGTATCTCTGTTTGACTTATAAAATGTCAATCATTGTGTGGTCTCAGATACATTGACTTGCTCACTGTTTGGTAACATTGCAATGACAATGTGTTTTAAATATATGCTGGAAGGACAATTTAAACACTTCACAGCAGTGAGAGTCAAGACAGACCATATTTTCTTTGCTCAATCTAGTATGCAAGAGAATCTGCACATACTGCCAGTGTTTTATTGTCATTTACATAGTCTTGGAATGTGAAAGTGGCAGTTAAGCAAGCATTTTGCTGGGTGGATTTTACCTTGAGAGCCTGACACGTGGAAGGAGAGTGTTAGTGGGGAGAAAACAAAGAAGACATAGCATAAAGAGCCAGCCTGTGGGTACTGCCCTTTTGTTCTGCCCACTCTCTGCAATTAATTAATTAACTAGTTTTTATTATTGGAAAAGACTTAGAGGGAATATAAAGATCAAGGGATAAAACACAATGTAGTCATAGTCTTTGTTGAAATAATAAACTGTGCTTTATTGTCAAATGTTTTTCTCTCTCTCTCTCTCTCTCTCTCTCTCTCTCTCTCTCTCTCTCTCTCTCTCTCTCTCCACCCCCCTCCCAGAATAAGAGTCACATACTTTAGATTCTAAGCAGCATGGTGGTGCACTTTTAATCCCCTGTGGAGGTGGAAGTAGGAAGATCAGAGGTTGAAGGTATTTTGTTCTCCTTTGCTCCAGAGTGTTTCCTTCCTGACTTTGTCCTCAGAGAGTATGAGCTTCTCAAAGAGAAAAAATTCGCTGTAACGTGGGAAGAAAGGTGGAGTGCCTAAGACTTGTACCTCCCTCCCTGGGCAGAGTCTCACGGCTAAGATCATTATAGAAGCAGCTGGGGCTGCCTACATCAAGGGAACCGCAGTGACTTAGACAAAGACATGTCCCAGGTGAGCATAGTGGGCCAGACCGACTCTATCCTTATTTTCTAAGTACAATATGGACAATAATTTGATTTTCTACTAGTTCAGTATTTTACTACTATAATAAATTTGGTTGATACAAGTTGGTTATTTCCAAACTCAACAACTTGAAATACCAAGAAAGATTCATCATCTTCGTTAATTATCCTACACAAAAAGTTTTCCTTTTCTGTCTCACTCTTGTTTTGCTCACTGTCTGCAGTTAATTAATTAATTAATTAGTTGATTAATTCTGGGAATATTTGGCTTCTCTTGTTTCCTTTATTGCTGAACTTTGAAGGCCACATGCTATGGATTTGGAGCAGAGGATCTAGATTTTGCTGGTATCATATGATTACACTTCTATTGCACAGACTTCAATTGAACTTCTCTTTATTTGTTTATTTTTTATTTTATGCGCTTTGGTGTGAGGGTGTCGGATCCTCTGGAACCACAGTTATAGATAGTTGTGGGCTGCCATGGGGGTTGAGGAGTTAAACCTGGGTCCTTCAGAAGAGCAAACAGTATCTTAATTACTGAGCCATCTCTCCAGCCCCTTATCTCCAGTCTTTAATACAAATAACTGCCTGTAGAATTTAATTTTACTGATTAATAAGTTAGCCTGCCATGATTTAATTGGATCTGGCTGACTGATGACATCTTGGGTCAAAGGCAACAAATCATATAGCTGATGGTGAGGAAGCTTCTTGAGTACCATGGTTTATGTGAGTGTATGTTGTTTGTTTGGACAGTTCTTTCCTGCCTTTGTGTCTCAGGGAAGCCGTCTCAGTGTGTCCACATATATGTGTGTACATGCCGTGGGCTACATTTCAAGAATGCCGTGCTGAACTTAAGGGGCTCTAATCTCTTCTACATTGAGCGTGTTTGTTTTAGGCTCTTGAGACTCTGTCTTCAAAACCTATTTGCTGTACAAGCCATTTTGAAAACGCATCCAGCAATACCAGATTATACCTCTGTTCCTACGGAATACAGAAATGTCAGAGACCCCTGGAAAATTATCTCCCTGCAGTATTAATCCTACTGTAACATTTACAAAGGCTTAGAGACAGAAAATGCATGACCTCAGCCCTTCCAGAATCCCATAAAAGAGCTCAAATTAGCTGATGCGAGACAGCAAGCAAAGAGCTTCACTTTTCGGTGCTCCTCTCTGTGTGATTATAAAACAGAAATGATATCCGCCCACTCGTTGCTTATTTTGAGAAATAAAGGGAAAAGAACAGTTTGACAAATACTTTGGGTTCCGTGATGGACACTAAAATAGGAGAAGAGTATATACGAACATATTGAGTTCCAATCACACTTTTATCCTCGGATGCTTTGGAAGGAAGTATGATGATAACTCTACAGATATTTTGTTCTGATAAGGTGGAAAGCACATTTTTGGTTAGTGTTACTGTTAGCATAAGTTTAAGCCTTTAGATTCGTCAAACTATAAAAGTCAATCAGATACATATTAAATACTCTGTTGTTATTGAAATCACTAAGTGATGCCTGAGATCACAGGGTCCTCCTTACAGCTTGTTCCCTGTCCCCGTCATTATCACACACACACCTGGTGGCCATGGCGGCTGGCCTCCCCTCCTCCCTTCCAGCTCAGAACTGGATGTTAGGGTTGGGGATTTGGCTCAGTGATAGAGCGCTTGCCTAGCAAGTGCAAGGCCCTGGGTTTGGTCCCCAGCTCCGGGAAAAAAAAAAAAAAAAGACCTGGATGTTATCTTCACTTTTTTTTTTTCTGTCTTAACATTCTCTCTGCTATCTGGGGAGTGTGTGAATAAACCCAAAGTAGACTTTAGAGGTCTAGTAAAAGAGTCATGTAACTTTAGCAGCTGCCTGTTCCTTTTTATCTGAATGTAGACCTCCAGCATCCCATGGTTAACAATTGAGATAGCCCACATGTCCCTAGAAAGTGTTTGCCTACATGCAGTCTCTAACCCTCAATATGAGAATGCCTCCCTCACACCCCAGATCAACTGAATTAGAGTATCTGAGGATGGAGCCAAGAAATAAGCAACCTAGGTGATTCTGAAAGCCTCTAGGGCTTGAGCACTGCTCATTAAAATAATCACTAATACAATTCCAATAATTATGTTAACCTTATAAATTTTAGGATATAAGACACATGCATAGGCTACTCATTAAAAGGAAAATGAGACATAAAGAAACTGTGTTTTAAGTGAAACAAAAAAAGACCAAGTGTATCTTGATGATGCACTTTTCTTAAAAGGACGATGAGCTAAAAATAATTCAACAATGGGAATGCAGCTTAAGTATCCATTCAATGACAATTTTTCAGTTATTATAAATGGTCATTATGGAACATGAACAAAAATATGCATGACTGATACTAAATATTTCCTGTATTTGGCAAAACCGGATAGAGAAAAGGTCAGAGTTATAAGATTATAAGCGAATTCTCCTCCCATTTTTATTTTCAAAAATACATTTGCTTGTATAATTTAAGCTGAAGCAATAGAATGTAACCAAACTTAGGAATTCTTACCAATCTTATGAAACAATAGATGGTGGTGGCTGGTTCTGAGCATATATTTCATATTAATATTTGAAAATAGTCCCATTTCTTATACCCAGTCGCTTATGACCAAGACCTAAAGACACTTATCAGTCTTGGAATCACATATTCTTGTCTCTTCTGTCCACTATTGGCCTCCAATGATTGCCTCTGCCAGGCATTCACTGTTTCTCACGAGAACTCTCAGTAATCACTTTCCAGAAAGTACCTGTACTTTTTTTCCTCTGAAAACCCACAGACCTTATGGCCCTACCTTAATTCACAGTGAATTTTGTTCTGCAGTGCAAAGGTCACTGACAGACCTATCAAAACTGAGTGTATATTTTTGGTTGTTGCTGTTCCTTTTAGAGTTTCTAACTAGGAAAAGAGATTATTTTCCCCCTCCTCTACTTTTTAGCTGCAAAGCTACAAAGTAGACAAACCTCAAGATGAAATGCCCTTCCATCTCATTGAATTTAATAAGAAGCAATAATGTTTCACATCAGGAATACCATAAAGTGCTGCTCAAGACCTACATAACCGGAAAGCTGAGGCAAAAGTTGAGTGGCAGCTAGTAACCAGCCAGAGCTGTGCCCTAGATCTGTTCCTTTGTTGATTTAACACCTGGAAGGGAGTACACAGTCCCTTACTGGGAGAAAAAAAAATCTGCAATATGTTTGTCTGTCATTAGAGCTCCTTGATTGATTTTTCATCCCATCAAAAATGCCTGCCCAAGCATTCAGTATAACAGAGGATCTGACAATACAAAATCGTTCCTTTTCGGTGCTTTTTCTGACTGTACTTGAAAACAAAGGAGCTAGCTAAGACCCTGCCAAGATTGCCTTGAGTATTTGATTCCTCCGGTGCACAGCCAACACAGCTTGTGTTTCCCTGCTTAAAAGTAACTAGCATTTGCCATGCAGGACTCCAGGGAAATCCAGTAATAATAATGTCAGTGTCTTTGGAAACAGAATAGTTTCTTCAGTACATAGAGTAAGATGTGAAAGTAGGTACTATGTAGACACAATAGGTCCTGCTAAGAAGCTTTGAACCTGAGTTAACTTATAATACATAGAGAATACACATGTGTCTGATGAACCATTGATATTATCACTGTGATTATTGCCTCATGTAAAGTCTGAAAAAGAGGAAGTCAATCAAGGGCTAAGTTAGAAGGGAGAGATCCCAAAGTAATATGCGAGCTGATTTCATCTTATTAACAGTTATATTTTCCATTTAAGTAGCTTTTACCGAAACTAATGACTGTTCGTGCCACACGCGGTAATAAAAGCATGACTCATGACAGTCACGTGCCCATTCAGCTTCCCCACACCATCAGACGTCCCCTTTGTCACTTGCCCGTTTTCAGCTCATCTGTTCTTTAATCAGTGATGTTTTCTAAGATTGTTCATTTTAGCACTCTTTGTAGTTCCAACTAACCAAGCCTACAGCTTTCATTTTGGATATTTGATACTCAAATATCCATTTTATAGAATTTCCGTCAAATCTCCCTTTAAGATCTGCTTTAATGACTCAATTAGTCTTAAGTGCATCCAATCACAAGGATAAGAATCCCCAGAGATTCAAAAGTACAGTCTTGAGAACCTAGGTCGCTAACGATGAGAGTTAAGCCTGAACTAATCTGACGCAGAGCGTGAGAGCTGTAGGGACAGAATGATTCTGCTCCGCATCCATCACAAGATCATGGCCGACAGCGCTGCAACAGACGGCAGATTAGCAAGGGAAAATTATGCAAATTCATTTAATAAGTTTTGGGTGATGCGAGCCTCAGAAAGGAAGAACAGGAGAAAGCATTTCTTCTTTGCACAGTTATGCAGAAACGGGATCGGACGACAAAAGACCTGATGTGAACGGAAAAAAAAAAAAAAAAAACAGGGGACAGAGTGCTCAGAAAAGCCTCTTTGTTCAAATTTTCTTTTGCCTCCCTCTCCAACATTCTTTCCTTCGTGTATAAAGCAGAGTGACTTATGACCTACTTTCATGGCAGATGGAATGGAGAATGCCTTTATGACCAGATCTCCGAGGAGAAGAGTCGAAGGTGACTGCAAAGCTAAATATTCCTTGCCAACAACCTGTCTATTACTGAAAAATACCTAGAAATTCATAAAGCAAGTTCTACATGGATCTGTGAGGGCGTTTCCAGGGGTGATTGGCATGTGGGTCAGGAAACAAAGTGAGAGCAACACGTGGGGGCTGGCGTGGGGGCTCTAAAAAAGTGGGCGGCACGCTTTCTACTTAACCCTTATCGAATAGGTGGTGATTTTGGCTGCTGCCCCCATAGATTCTTAAGCCTCTGAACACTGATTTACTCCAGCTCTGTATCATTGGTCCTTCTCGTTCTGAAACTGCCAGCTTCCAGGGTTAAGCAGCTACTGGTTGCTTCGGCTTTCAGGCCTACAACCATCAACTGTTCAGCCTTTGTTTCCTGTCTTGGTTACTTTTCTATGTGATAAAACACCGTGGCCGAGGCAACTTATAAAAGAAAGCATTTGATTTGGCTTACACTTTAAGGGTTAGAGTCCATGACGGCAGAGCAAAGGGGTAACCTGAGAGCTCACATCTTGATCCACAACCATAGACAGAGAGAGAGAAAGAAAGCGATGGGAATTGCACCAGTGTTTTGAAACCTCAAAAAGCTCACCCTCGGAGACACCTCCAACAAGGCCACACCTCCTAACCCTTCCCAAAGAGTTCCACCAACTGAGGATCAAATATTCACACTTATGAGTGTTTGGGGGCCAGTCTCATCACAATCTTGTAAACTCTGGTTTTTTTTTTTTTTTTTACTGGAACATGTCCTATTGATGCTGCTTGTCTGCAGCAGAGAGTAAACTTTCTACCTTGTTTTGTTTGGTTATTTAATTTTCCTAATCCTGAACAGAACTCACAGTTTTATTCCAGGCTTACCTATGTGGACTTAAACAGGTTCAAGCACCATCTACCTCATTGAATATGTTCGTTATCTTCAGAATTGGACTAACCTAACCCTCTTGCCTGAACTTCCAAGACTCCAGGCCAGAATCTGCAGCTAAGAGATGTGTTGGGTATCTGGCAGCTGGGCCAGAAATTGGCTCCTCAGCTGCACAGGGAAAGATGTAGCAGACTCAAAGAACGCATAGAAAGAGGGTGGTGAGAGATGAGGTGAGACAGGGAGCATGGCCCACGGCCATGCTATGAGAGATATGAACCTACCTAAACTGGGTTTTACATGTAACTCATTTGTTCATTGTGGGTGTTTTGGCTTAGCTTTGGTCCGTGTGGGTGTGTTTTAAAAACATTCCTTTGTCCATTTTTAAATAACCGTTATCCATCTTTTTGTGTAGAATATATCTTCATGGGCATAAAGAAGGATGCTAGCAGTCCCATCTGTCCACACACACACACACACACACACACACACACACACACACACACACACACACACGAAGACCACAGATCCATGAATCAAGTACTAGTTAATGTCTATTGTGAAAGTGATTGATTGGATCTGGGATCGACCAAGAGACAAGCCTCTGGGAGAGTCTGTGGGGGCCATTTCTTGAGAGGTTTAACTGAGGCGGAAGAACCCTGTCCCGAAGTGGGCAGCACCTTCCTATGGCTACCCAAATAATAAAAGAGATGAAGGCAGGGGTTGGGACTGTATTCATCCGCCCACTTTCCTTCTTCCTGGTAAGTGTATCTGCCCCGTGGTTGCTACAATGGCGGTCCTCCACGGACATTAGAACCCAGGTTCTTCAGCCTTCCAGCATGGACTGAAAACCTGCAGCTCTTCAAGGATCCTGCAAGCCAAATTGAGATTCTTGAAGCACCGGGTCTTGTGGATGAGCGAGCTGTGAATTCTCAGCCTCTCCGGCGTGCAGATGGCCACTAGATCTCCCTTGTAAGACATTTTTATTCCCGTGGTTCCGTTCCCCTAAAGAACCTTCACTGAGCACCTGGCAACTAACGCATCTGCTATTTATTGTGACCAAGTCACTTGTTCTCGGCCTGCCTTGTCGCCTGGAAAAATATCAAATTTACAAGATAATTAAGAAAATAAAATGAAAATAGCCTAGCCCCGGAAGAGGTACGCAATACAAGTTAGCTTCCTGCTCCTTTCTTTCACTGAAATTTGCAAACTAGGTGTTAAGGTAATAAAAAGAATCTCCCGAGTTTCCAAGGTTAGCCTTTTGTGGAGCTGCTCCACTTCAAGGCAACCTCATTAACACCCATTTCACCTTCATCCACACAGCCATCAGCTCCAACAGCAGTTAATCACTAGCAGGAGGTCACAGCGCACATCCAGGCCTCCTGAGTCTTACTCCCAATTTATAGTTTCTGAGCCTGTTTGCTACAGGAAATTTAAATACAATGACAACACAATATTTTATTTGTTGTTCTAAAAATAACAGAGCTTTGAATTTATGCTTCCCCCTTATCCTAATTTCTAGTATAAAAAGATTATCTATTAATACTCTACTATACATTAAATATTGCCAATTAAATATTTTGTATAATTTTCATATTCATTTATGCATCATTTTTTGTGTTACAATAGAAAAAGTTTTGTGTGATGTAAATACGTTTCTGTTTCAGGACTTTTAAGGTATTTTTTTTTTATTTTACGTATTTTTGTTGTGTGTATAAAGGTAACAGGCACGCATTCTAGAGAGCACAGGTACAGATCAGAGGACAACCCTGTGGAACGGGTTCTACCACTTCACTGGATCACCTTTTAGGTCTTTAAAGACATAGAATGTTACAGTTTGCAATGCAAAAGTACAAATGCCAGCTGCCGGTAGTACTTTAAATGCTGTTGCCCAGGGCAGCATATCTATCTGGATCACGTGGCAAAGCTAAACTGCCCCCTCACGTCCAGAAAGGAAAAAGAGATGAGAAAGAGACCAAGGTCTTACCATCTCCTTTAGGACACGCCCACACTGGCCCAAGTACCTTCCACAGGCCACACCTCCCAGAATTCCCTTCATTTTCTATGTGTGCCATCCTGCGAACAAAGCGTCTTTTTAATACATGGGCTTTGGCAGGGTGGAGTGGAGTGGGGAGACACAGTACACATTATTCAAGATCCAGCCATCAAGATTAAAAATCGGTACCCATCTCCACCACACTGTGAATGTCCTCCTGTTAGTACTCTGGACAGCAAGGAGCCAGGCATCCCAGAGTCCACCTTCCACGTCTACATGTCTGTTTGTCCCCGTCCCTCTTCTCTTTGCTACCCCAGGGTCCACATTCATAGGCTCTAGTACATCTAAGGTATGACAGTCTTCTTTCCTATCAACTGAAGAAATCTCAGACCCTGAACGAAAACAAAACAAAAATAAAACCTCTTACTTTTTCAATTTTTCTGGAATGTAAACATCTCATCTCTGTCAAGTTGCCACAGACAGCTTTCTCCAATGTGGGCTGCACACATCAGCAGACAACACAGTGTGAGCAGGAAGAGTAGGAACAAGGCCCTGAATCTCTGTCAGGAATAATTCTGCCATCGTTTAAGAGTTAGTGTTGCGGCCACAGAATCAGCGAAGCAGGGCTCATTGGGCCTTCCAGAAACTGAATCATGGACCCTATGTGGGTCTGAGGTAGAGCCTCTGCATATGCTTTACGGCTATGTTCTTGTGGGACTCCTAACAGGGTTATTCCTGACTCGATTGCCTGTGCTTAGGACTCTTCCTGCTACGGAGTTTCCAGCCTTGGCATGAGGATTTGTGCCTAGTTTTATTATCATTTGTTATGCTGTGTTCAGTTGATACCCCTGGGAGGCCTGCTCTGTTTTTGAAGGGAAACAGAAGAGGAGTAGATCTGAGGGAGAGGAGAGGGCGGCGCTTAGTCCTTAAAACCATTGCTGCTTTTCCGCAAGGCTGGAGTTTGGTTCCCATCATACACGCCAAGTGGGTGGTTCGCAACCTGGATCATGCCTTTTCTGGACTGGAAAGGCACCCACATCCATGTGGCGCGTGTGTGCGTGTATGTGCGCACACACAAATAAATATAAAATCTAAACATAGGAGGAAATAACTTGATAGAGGAGGCAAAATCGTGTTTTAACTGTGCTTTAAAATTAGCATCAATGTTCAAAAGGGGCTTTTGAATTTAAAGACCTGACGTGTGGGTTGTTGACTAGTAGGAGCGCTGTGACGGCGGAGACAGTGCTCCCTGTTGAGTGGACACCGTGGAACAGGGCCCAAGGGTAAGTAAAGGCAAGCCGGTAATAACAGAGTTCACGCAAGGGAGGAGCAGAAATCAGGCCCGGATTGTCCACTCAAGCTTGAGAACAGACCGCGGAATTCCAGAGTAGAGCTAGTTCAGGAACACAGGCTTTAACCTGTGGGAACTGGGCCCAAATCAGGAACACAAGCTCGGAATTAGGTCATCATAAAAACGAAGACCAGAAAAGACCAGAAGCAAATGAATGCTAGGCAAAGCCCCGTGTCGGACTTTCACCGGAGAGAAACCCCAAGCGACCTTAAACGTACGTTTTGTAAGTCTTCTCAGTCCGCCCTAAGCGTCATTTCCCATCTCTGTTTCGCAGCCTGTTGGAACCACCCTGAAAGAATTACAAAAGTCTCAGCGCTTACACACCAAACTGGTCCAACCACTTGGGCTGAAGTAATTCCTTTAGAAAAACATGTCCATGCCCCAAACTATCTTCTCCTATTAATAGACATAGATAGACTCATAGATTACTGACGTATAAAGCAATACAAGCAGGATTTTTTTTCTTGCATTACAATGAGAGGTAACCTATTTCAAACATCAGTTCGTTTTGAGGGAGTACCAGACATTTTTTTGGAACTATACCCAAAAAAATTTATAGTTAATGTTTGTTTCTCCACCCTTCAACTAATATAGCAGACTCACCTAAATTCGTGCTGTTGTTGAATTCTGGCATGCCAGGATACATAGGAAAACCAAAGTGTGCCAGATACATATGCACTGTCCTTTTGCTCCAAGCCCATCTTTTGCTGTTTGCTTTTCAAAGGGCGTGGGGGATGGGGCTGAAGCATTGAAATGCTGCTTCTTTGCAGTGAGCACAAGTTTGATCTTTTTTAGGATGGGCAGCCGCAGAGGCGTAGAAATGGAACAAAGATTTCCTTCCTTCCTTCCTTCCTTCCTTCCTTCCTTCCTTCCTTCCTTTCTTCCTTCCTTCCTTCCTTCCTTTCCTCTATTTTCCATTTGCTTCCTTTTCCTGTGTCCTGGCTGGCACCTGGGCATAGGCATGGGTGCCTGGACCTTAGCTCAAGTGGTAGTGTCTATGTATGGGAGGCTTCTGGGGAAATTCAGCTTCCCAGTGAACCCCACGGGGACCCATAAAGTTGACTTGCCAGGCTCAGTCCCTCTGCACTGGGGAAGCAGTCACTGCCGACCCAGCAACATGTAAACTCTTTCTGGTGTGAAGGACCAAGCACACTTCCTGCAGGTCTCCCCCTTCCTGTGTTCCTTATTTGAAGACTCTTTGAGAGGCCTGGGATAGTCTCATGGACTACTTTTGCTGACTCTTAGTAGACTGCCACCGGGCACAATTTGCCATTCTAAAATGTCCTGCTCCAATTGCCATTTGGTTTCTGTCTCCTAGTAGACACTGACTGATCTCATGTGGTGGAGGAGACCTTTATTCTGGAAGAACGAACCTTAAAATGATTACCTAAACCCCCAAATGTATAAAGAATCAGAAATAATTTGACTCTCTGCCAGTTACCTCACCGAAATGAGCCTTGATTATAATAAAGAAAACAAAAAAAAAAAAATGAGCTATAATTTAAAGTTTAGATAGGCCATCCTCTTAAATCTTCAAACCAAAGTAATGCAAAACTCTGAAGCAAACTAAAGCTTCAAGCCGGAGAGCCTTAATCAGCTATGGGATGTCCTTATTGTTACACCCTAATATCTTCTGCAGCTCATCTTTTTTGCTGACTGAATAACAAGGTTAAGGGATCTTCCTATCTCCAAACTGTAACACCATCTTCCTTTAAATATTTATTCTTCTTAGTATTACTATTTGTATATGGGCTGTGTGGTGTGGTGTTTTGTGTGTGTGTGTGTGTGTGTGTGTGTGTGTGTGTGTGTGTGTGTGTGTGTGTGTTCATGCTTGGTGTTGGGAAAATCAGTTTGTGTCTTCATGTCTGTTTCCTCTTCGTTGAGGTAAATGAGTTCAGCCAGGTTCAGCCAGAGAAGTAGCATGCCCCACTCTGTATATTTAGCTCTATTTGTGTCTTCCCCCTGGTAACAATAGCTTGTGATTTTACTTAGAACCTGTTTATTGAATCTTCTATCCCGGATCAGACATCTTACTAAATATAATCAAATTTAAAAGAAGCCTAACTGATGCATTAAAGAACCTTGAAGCTTGAACCTGCAAGCTTCAGCCAGTGAATCCTCCCAGCGGCAGCATGCTATCAAGCTTAACAGTTTTCCAAGGTCAGCTCTCACAGCGAGTCTGACTGTTTTATTAGAGTCCTCGAAGCACCCAGAGTCATGGATTTTCCTGTCTGGGCAGCTTTCCTCTACATCTTACTACTGTTGTGCCTTAAAGATTGCAGACAGGCTAACATGTATTTTTTTATTCTCCTCATTTACAGAGAATTACAAGGATGAACTGCGAATCTTGCTAATCTTAGGCGCTCTGTAAGTAGTAAGTTACCATGCTGTGTGTACTCAAACAGAAAATTATCAATGGCCTTCGGTATCTCACAGCCATTTCAATTTTATGAATTTATCAATCCAAGAAAGTCATTTGCCAGGCATACGGATTTGTTCTCTGTCATTTTATAAACTCTGAAACTCTTTAATGGGAGCCAGTATTTCTAGTTTATCCTGATATCTAAGCCCTTTCCTAGGCTTTTCAGCTTCGGAGGAAAATGCCTATGAGACACATTTCATTGGTGGTTCTCACTGACATCAGACAGGAATTCGAGAGCACACATCAAAATAAGAACATTTACTTGGCTATAAACTAAATGGATTGGTGCCTTATGTCTTGAAAGAGATAGCAAACTATCTAATACTTGAAACAGACTTGCCTCCTTCCCTGATGGGATTCTGTCAACTTTCAGATTTTTAATGAAAACACCAGCAGTTCTTCCTCCCTGAAGACTGACCAAGCTGTCTGTAAGAGATTAGAAATGAAAGAAAAGTGGAAGAACAGAGAAATCGGAACGTACATTGCCAACTCCCTTAATGGCATTGCACCCTCCAAGGCAGCTCGGTTTTGCTAAACTGGCACTTGAGAAGAGTCCGTGAGCCTAATTTGCTCCTCCAGCTCTTAACCAGAGCATCCACACTGCATCACCCTCCGTTCCCATTACCTTTCTCCTACCTTATCTAACTGTACTATGATCACACACCCATCCCATGGCCGAACCTGTAGGGAGAGAGTGGAGGTTGAGAGTGCTGTGTTCTCAGTTCATTCCTTCTTTTGTAAATGGAAGCTTCCAAATGGCATGAAGTAACCAGAAGTGGCAGAAAAAAAAAATCTGAATTCCTTTCACCTCCCCTCCAATTCTGTGCTGCTGTTGAATGATGGCCTCCACGTTTAAGTGCACGACAGTAGACAAGTAGACCTGCCAGGTGTGCTACAAGATGCTTGTTAAAACCATGGGCTTTGGAGACGCACATGGGGGCTTCCACACACCAGTAGTTTGCACTTAACTGGGCTAACTCATTTTTATGCATCCATTTTTGTAACTGTAAAATAGCACTTTTACCCTGGGGTACTTAGAAAAATGGAATGAAGTAATGTAAATAAAGGGCTTGAAATTGTGTCAGGGCCACAGTCATTTTTTTAAAGTCATTGTTGACTGAGGTTTTCATACCCTTTCAATATTCCCAAACAACCATCACTTGTCATGTATTTGATGTATCTGTACAAATGTGTTGCTTCCTGAAGTGAACTTCTTATTTTCCAAATACAAAATTCTTTCCTTGTAATAAACCAAATTTCTTTCCTAATCACTCCTATCCTCTAGCCTGAGGCCTACCTTGAAGAATTTAATTGATATTTGAATATGATCAGGGTTCTTTTTCTTCACATTCTCTAAGAAAAGCCTTAACCTTTCCTGTAATCATGTGTTTATGACATGGATGAGTATTTAATAGTTTATCTTTGGTCTCAAAGATCAGAAAGATGGGTCAGAACACAAGAATGTTGCTTCCTTTTTTTCCTAAGGGAATTCCAAGGCCCTTATTAGTTTGGGGATGGTTTACCGCCTCCACATTACCACCTCCGGGAAAGCTTGTCAGTTTTGTATGATTTCACATAAATTGAATCTTATCAATCTTCCTAGGCACGAGCAATTTTTTTCCTATTGTTTCTGTGTATAGGATGGTAGGGACCAGTAACTAGAGATTTTGCAATTGTTCCTATCAGTCCACTATATATCACAATGTCTTAGATAGTTCCTTAGATAGCCAATAATATTAGTTGTCAAATAAATGAGGAAGGCCGAATGCTAGGGAACTTACGACCCTGCTTTCATTGCCATTCTCAAAAAAATAAGCGTAAAGTACCTCTTAGCTGCTCAGTTGTGCACCTCAAATCTTTACTTTAAGAACTGCCAAGAATATTAAAATCATGTGCGCCATCAACATTATAAATGTTCTTCTATAATCCTAAAAGCAAGTGGAGATTATGTTTTAATCTACTCGAAAAGCAAAAAAAAGCAAAAGCCATAAATGTAGCCTAAAAGAAACAGTAAATTCATTGAGATCATAGGAAAAACATATGAAATACAGTTTTAACCTTTAACTCTTTTACTTCTTCAACGCCTACTCTTCATGAGTAGTTATTGGGCTGAGAACTGTCTCTTTGCCCATAAAGCACTATTATATTATGTAGTCATTTGGATATGAAGTATCCTCCATGCTCCCACACAAAAGACCTATATGTTAAGAGCTTACTCTCCAGATGGTGAGCATTTGAAAGTGACTGCAGCATACGGGTTCTCACTTCCTTGAAAGATGAGCTCACTGATGAATTCCTAGCTTAATGGTGCATTATTAAGAGGTGGAGCCTACTTGGGAAAAGTATGTTACTGTGTGCACTTTGTCCCTTCCTGGCTCTTGTCGGTGTCACCCTTTTCCCTCTGTGACATTGTACTCTTTGCAATGATGTCTTACCATACTATGCCAGCACCCAGAAATAGTAGAATCAAGTAACCATGAAGTGAATTCTCTGAAATCATGAGCCCACAGAAATTCTTCCTCCCTTAGCCCATGCTCTCAGGTGTTCTGTCACAGTGGCATAAAAAGTGAGTAACACACCCTATTTTCATCTTTTCCAATGAGTTGAGTACATGGTCCTTAGTTCATGGACTTGAGCTGGTGAGATGGCTCAGTGCGTAAAGACACTTGTTCCCAAAGCCTGATAACCCGAGTTGAAGAAATAGGTAATAAATGTTTATTAAATAAGCACTCATATAAGATTGTCTTAGGGATTTACTATTATAAAGAAACATCATGACCAAGGCAACTCTTATAAGGACAACATTTAATTGAGGCTGGCTTACAGGTTCAGAGGTTCAGTTTATTATCATAAAGGTAGGAACATGGCAGTGTCCAGGCAGGCATGGAGTTGAAGGAACTGAGAGTTCTATATCTTTGTCCAAAGACAGACAGGAGAAGTCTGGCTTCCAGGCAGCTAGGATAAGAGCTTAAAGCACAAGCCCACAGTGACACACTTCCTCTAACAAGGCCACACAATACTCTAACAAGACCACATCTCCAAATAGTGCTACTCTCTGGACCAAGCATATTCAAACCACCACAAATGTCAATCATTGAATTGGATTAGAGCTTAAATAGAAAAATTGTAGCTCCATCCTATTACCAAAAGCTTAGGGAATATCTCAGAAGAGGGTGGAAGGAATGTGAGAGCAGACAGTGGAGGAAGGTGATGGGAAAGGTTCTTCTGGACACGATATGTTTGGTGCAATCATGGGAGCTCTGGTTACTTGTTCATACAAGGCTCTTACAAGATTTGGCTTGTCCATATTTCATCATGAAAGAGGGAAGGGCCAATGAAACCTTGCCCTTCCCTAAGGGACTAATGACAGTTAATGGTGGCTTTAGTGATGTAGTCACTGACAAGTTACCTGTGCTTCAGTAAAGAGTTTCCCTCCCAAGTTCATTCAGGCAACCCCATGACACATACAAAACAAAGGCATAAAAGTAGAAGGTGGGTGAGTTAGGAAGAATAAGGGTTTCTGGAGGAGGGGGCATAAAACAGGTCAATAGCTTTTTATAAGAACATACATGTATAGAACTGTCAAAGAATAAAAAAAAATTTTTTTGAAGAATTGTAACAAGTGAATTTAGTTCCCTAGCTAGCTTCACTCCTTGTAGTCACCATCCATTCATGCTAGCCCCCAATTCTACTGAATGTGGATACCAAACCTAAGTATCACCACTAAGAAAGAAATATTTGGCAAAAACTTGTAATCAACTACTTTCCCCTGCATATGTTTATAGAAGTTGGGGGAATAAGTTTAAAATAAAAGAGCATGAATTTTCTCTTCGGAAATGGTAATTCACATCTCAGCGTCAGGCCTGCTGCAGCCACAGATGAACAAAATCTTAGCGCTTGCGCCTGTGAACAAGTAGAGGCAACAAAATGTTTCTACTCCCAGAAAGCCCATATCCGGGCATTCATCTTCCGAGTGCTGGTATGGTAACCTAAGTGACGTTTCTGAATGAAATATCTACTTCTGTACCACATGGCTGCCTAACTAGCTTCTTGTCCATATTTGCAAGTATCTGAGTCTCGCTGAATCTTAGCAGTTAGTAGAGCTTGCCTTTTATGTTTTCGGAGGAATAGGAAAAGATCGGTTGTAGCACATTCTCTATGGGGAGACCTTCCACACAGGCTTACAATGAGAATCCTACCATTAGAGCTGGTCCTGCTCTTAATAGTCAGCCAACACCTTGGCCATTTGTCTTTTTGAATCAGAACCTAAGCTTTTCTCCTACCCACCAACTTGAGCTTGACGCCCCTTTTCCCCCTACCATCCCGGTCACTGTGCCCATCTATTCTTTTCCTACTGGGATTTCTATGAGAGGATAAAAATAGAGTCAGGGGCAGGAATGAACAAAGGACTCAATAGGGACAACAAGGGAAGCTATTACCTTGCTTGGAGTCTAAATTAGTCAGCAGTGTCTTCGGCTTTTAATGTCGCACGCATACACGTGACTGCTTCAAAATGCATCTCTAACCAAATCAAAAACATCACGGCCTGGGAAGCCCCTCTCAATGTCCCACCAGGTTGAGGCCAATATTCCAGGAATAGCCAGTTTTTCCGGAGTTTGGGCCTCAGCCAAACTCAATGGCCAAAGTAAATAATAAAAGGAGGAAGCCTAGGATGGAGAGGTGAAAAAATGAAGGTAGGGGAGTGTATTTCCCAGTCAATACGGGAGGGCTGTTTTTCCAAAAAGCTGCGCGTTTAAAAGCTTGCTTCCCGGGTCCCCAACTCCAAAAAAAAAAAAAAAAAAAAAAAGAAAAGAAAAGGAAAAAACAAAAACAAAATAAAAGCTTGCTTCCCAACTGTAAACTCTCAAGGACTAAAATGTCCACACGCCAGTGCTAGCTTAAGTTTTTGATGTTTCACTTCGTTGTATTTACACTGTAAGATTTTAGTTTCCCGTTGCACGAAAGCATGTTTAGTATTTGATATTCCTCGGTGAGAGTGTGACAAGCACATAGAGCTGAAGAAAACAAACGCTTCGCTGCGTATTTTACGAGCACATAGAAGAGTTTTTAACCACATGCTTATTCAGCACTTTAGAAACTTTAAAAAAAATATATATTTTGGGGGAAGGAATAATTCCACCATATGCAGCATTATCTCTGATGTGTTTAAGACGCAATTTAAGAGATGACAGTGCTTTAAAGTAGCAAAGACTATGAATCGGAAATTGGAAATTTTAGTTTCCATTAACTGGAATTTTGGGAGATGCCTCCTCACACACGCGGGAACTCAGCAGGGAGACTACCCCCAGGACTCAATCTTGTTCGACTCCTGAACTTGCTGTGAAGGAGCACAGTACAGTAAGTATGAATTGCACCTGGAGTCAGACCCTCCAAGTGGCCGTTGCTTCTAACTTTGTGACATTGCGCACTCTCCCTCCTCTGTTTAATCATCTGCAGTAAGGGGAAATGGAACAGATCGTGTCTAAGGACATTTCCATTTTTATAACAAAGAAAAATGTCCAGATATTGCTGTCTTCCCTTTACATGTAAAGCCCACAGTTAGTTCCATGTGGTCGGAGAGAAACACTCCCCCAGGGTGCGGGAACTCGTGTTCATCTGTGTCAACAGTGACCTGCGTCTCAAACTAGAAATCCTGTCTAAAGAATCCTTTTTTGCTTTATTTTTCTTCCTAGTACAGTCCCATTCTGGAATCTTAAGATACACCTTATTATTATTTTTTTTCTCTCTAGACTTCATCCAACCGACCTTTGTAAGACAGAAAGCAAAGAAAAATATAATTAAATTTAGGTTTTTCCTGTTATTTATAAATTTGATTTAGGGTCAAATGTGACTCTTTAAAGGCTAAAATGGCAAAAATTTTTTTCAAATAAGCTTAGTTTTAAAACGTTTTACATGAAAATACTTCTTCCAAATTAAACTTTCATGTTTGTAATTTCTAGATTTTTTTTAAATGTCTTAACTATTCAGGTGAAATATCATTGCTTCAAAAGGAAGTCAGAGTTATAGTCACGGGTGGTTTCAGAACATTTTCTGGTAGTTTTTGCTTCATTTCAATATTTTGCCACGATTGGCTGTTGATAGCTACAAATAAGGAAGTCTTCAAGTCAGGGGATTTCTCAGTGGAAGTCCCCAGTTCCTTCCACACAAGGGAGAGCTCAGGACAGTTTGGGCAGCATCTGTAGAGCCTGTGCAAACGGTTTCCAGAATGTGTCCGTGCCTGTCTTTAAAGAGACACAGTCAGTGAAGGAAAACTTGTCACCTGGAGAAGAGGTAATCAACTCTTACTAATTTCTATCGATTCTTAGCTTAGTAAGGAGGTTGGGGTGCCTTAAGTGTGGTAAGATCTACTCCACTCCGGTACCAGCCAACTAGGCGGTCCCAGGCACGAGTCAGCGATGCCTTTTGGCATCGTCATCAGAATTAGAGGGATCCAAACAGACTTTAAAGCACCGTGACTCTTTTACTCTTTGCCTAATTTTTAGGATAGAATGGGTTATGTCTTTAATTGAAATAAGTTCTAAAAGTCTTTAGCTGATATGTGAGTCTTCTCAAGAAGTGATATACATGTGTGTGTGTGTGTGTATGATGTGTGTATGTATATATGTGTGTGTGTGTGTATGTATGTATATATTGTGAGACTGAGAGATATTTGGCCCAAGATAGGTTACATAAAGCTTACTATGTTGAAAGTAAATTAAAAGTATATGTAGTCCTACTTTTTGCTTATATTTAAAAAAAAAATCAATTCCAGCCTGATCGAATGTGTCTTTCTAAATGCTAAACTAGCATTAGTACTTTTACTCTCATAAGAACTATGTAATAATGAACATGTATGACATCAAGTATTAGCTTTACAAGCTATTCTAATTACAGTAATCAAAGCTTATGCTGTTTCCAACAGACCCTTTTATGTCCATCACCACAATTAAAATTGAAGATCACATCACATTATCTTCTCAAGGACAATTTCAAACTAAATATCAAGAACTCTTTTCAGTATTGTTGTATTAAATAGTTTCTAGACACTCAATAAGACTGTCTGCTAAAAGAAAAGGATCACATGTTTTCAGTGGTATAGTCAGACAAGACTTACTTAAATAAAAAGTCATACCATTTCATTTTACCTGGCTTTTTATCACTAACCAACCTGTCTTCTTACAATACTGAAACTGTGTTTGAGATGTTTTACCCAAGCTGGAGTAGGATGGGGAAGAGAGAAAACAAATTCATCTGAGTTACAGAATAATCACGTCATCACTGGAAACCATCTCCCTTCTCACTCATCCTCTGCCATCTCTAGGGTTACAGTTCCGTGTGTGTACATAGCAAGAAATACTAGTCTGCCTCTGGGAATGTGGAACTCTGTATCAGCTCAACACACTCAAAATGTATGCCCAGAAGCCAACTGGGGTTCTAGAGAAATGTCCAGTTATTTCTCTTAAACGTGTGTGACTTATGGTTACCAAGATGACTCAAAACAACTGTTAAATTCCCCTGGGGAAAAAATTCTGGTTGGAATTTTAGAAATGTGTCCGTGCCGTTTAAAACCTTCCTGTCTGTGAACATCCTGTCTTTCTATGCATTGAGGATGGGACTCCGGTAAACATATGGAGTCCTTTGCATTATACATTATACATATAAATTGTAGAACGTGTTCCAGGCTAGTTTGCTTTGTCCCTTTCTGATGTGTGCACTAGGGGAATTATCTGTGTAAGAATCTTCTTTCTGGTGTGTTTTAACTACTGCTAACATCTTGCTCTCATAACTTTATGTAGTCATTTTATTGATCTCTAATTTTTTCTAAATTATATAATTCACATGACCTTTTCAGATTAAAAAGAAAAATATGTGGACATGCTTCCTCCTTCCCATCCTTCAGCGTAGCAGCTAGAATTTCTGGATCAGGGCTTCATAACACAGGAAAAAGCAGTCGACTGTTACATTTCTGATCTCAGAGGAATTTCCCTAGTGGTTAATATGAAGAATGAGATTGGCTGTTGGTTTGAGGTAAAAGCTTTCATGATTAAAAAGAAGCCCAAATAATTACCAATATCCTGATTTATTAGGGGTACATTTAATAAGCAATATCAAAGTTTCATGTTAAAAAAAAATCCAATGTCTTTGATAACGTTAGAGACAACTGTGTGAGTTTGGCATTTCAAACGAGGCAGCAATCTGCCGTTTTAAAAGACTTCGAAGAAAACAGGTTGCCCTTGTGTTTCCCTGACAGAGCTGATTTTATAGTTAGAAACTGTACTCCATTGTTTCTCAGATTAAAATAATAAACTGGTTGATCAAACCGAGCCTACACATTTCCTTTTTCTCTTCCATCCACATGCTTAGACGCCTCTCTCCTATCATTTTGGCTTCACATCCAGTTTACAGCTCAAACTCCCAGGAAAGAATGAAAACAGTGTGCTGGAAGCCAAGGAACCCCATCCAGGCCGAGCACCCAGAGTTACAAAAAAGCAGCTGTTCGTACGCTCCCTGCAAACAGCTTTCGAACGTTACATCCAAAGAGGGTCTGCAAAATGCGTGTCCAAATTGGTTAGCATGAATACAGCTTACATTAAGGAAGTGTATACCGAAAAGCAAACGTTTGTGGTTTGCTGAGAATTTTTGCATTCATAGACAGAAGGCAAATTTCATCCAGATTTTCATCTCATGGCACCTATCAGTAAGGAGTTGGTCTACCAAAGTTTCCTTTCAGAAAGTAAAACAAGGAAAAGGCCAAAACACTTCAAATTCTAACAAGTTTCATGCATGTGGTCTGTTCCCTGAAACGTTTAAGGAATAAACACAGAGCATCGACCTCGGCATCCCAGCCCCAACAGATCATTAAAACGCTTTCCCAGTATCTTCTATTGTTGTTGATCAGAGCAAATTTAGTGCCCCCCTTTTTACATAGTTTAGGTTTTGTCTGAAAACAATTATTTGTTTAAAGATTTATTTATTTATTTGTAAGTACACTGTCACTATCTTCAGACACATCAGAAGAGGGCAGTGCATCCCATTACAGATGGTCGTGAGCCACCATGTGGTTGCTGGGAATTGAACTCAGGACCTCTGGAAGAGCATTCAGTGCTCTTGACCACTGAGCCATCTCTCCAGCCTGAAAACAATTATTTTTAAAAACAATTCTGCTCAATTTTTTTCAAACGTATTGATGCACACAATATTGACCTACACTTTTAAAAAATCATCTCTGTAACTGTATAGATAATCCTTTCGGTGCTCACTTTTTTTTTTTTTTTCTATTTGTATTCTCTCTCTCTCTCTTTCTTGATTGGCCCTATCACGGATCTAATCCCTTGGATGCGACATTTTAACTTAGCTTTTTACAGAACAGCTTTTGGTCTTATCTTTACTAATATTTTCATGATATTTTAAAGATTTTTTTTTTACTCTTCCTAGTGGCTGGTTTGAGTGTTTAGGTTATATATACTTTTAATTCTTTACCATTTTCTAGTAATATTTTTAAGGCTATAGAAGATTTAGGACCACTTTAACTACATCTGATAAATGGCTATGTGTCACTATCACATTAGCATAGCTTCATAGTTTTAACAGGGCTGTGTGGCTTGGCTTTGGGGTGTGCATGGGTGGAGGTGAGGAGAGCGAAGGACTGACCCCAGTATGAACTCATACGAACTCAGTACTCAACTTTATAGGTTTTAACTGCAGTTTTATTCTCTCTTTAATCGTGAAGCTATTTAGGTCAGTAAAATTATTTTAGAATAATTTTAGATTTAGAAAAAAATTAGGCAGGAACCATGATAGACAATATATGTATTATAGACACTATACATATTACATTTTATATATTATAGACAATATATGTATGTGTGGCTGTGTGTGATCCTACTCCCTGCCTTTAAACCAGAGTCACCGCTGTTGATATCTCTATTAGCATAAGTAAAACAAATCTAGATCTTTTTATTTTATTGAGTCTTTAAATATTTTTTATTATTTATTCTGCCTATCTCTCCTCTAGTGTCTGTTAGACCCTTTCCCCTGATGATTTGTTTGTCTTTTTCTAGTTCTTTGGAGTATGCAGGGTTTCACTTTATTCTACCTGTCTCTGGTTCTTTAGCAATGGAATTACAAGAGCCCCATCACCATGCCCTCTTACTTGTTTTCACTGGCTCTGGAGATCAACTTGGGTTCCCAGTCTTGTAAGGAAGTGCTTTATCAGCAGAGCTAGCACCCCACCCTAGGCTTCCCTTCCTTCCCCTTCCTTTCCCTTCCTTTCCCTTCCTTCCCCTTCCTTCCCCTTCTTTTCCTTTCTTTTCTTTTCTTTTCTTTTCTTTTCTTTTCTTTTCTTCCTTCCTTCCTTCCTTCCTTTCTTTCTTTCTTACTTTTTTTTAATCGAATTTATGTATTTACTGGGTGTGGTGATCAGAGGCACCTAGAGGGTGTCAGCTTTTTCCTTCTACCTTGCTTGTGATCGGGTTGGTGATGAGCGTCTTTATAGCCACTGAGCTGTCTCATCACCCTCGGGTTTTCTTTTCAACGCGGATGTCAATTGGTATTAGTGTTCCATGAAGCACTTTTAAAAACTATGTGAGCCTTCATGCGCTGCAGTTTTGCTTTCATTAACCTTCTAACAAAATCTTTCTTTTGTGATTTCTGTTCTGGTTCAAGAACGTGTCAGTTTTCAAAAATTTATGTCCCTTCCAGTTTTCCTTCGATTATTGACTTCCAGATTCTTTCCATCTTGGCTGGAGAAAGATTTCACATGACTTCTGTTTTCTGCCGTCCGGTGAGACTTGGGAAGGAGCAGTATTTGCTCTATCCAGGAGAAGAGTCCTCGTCCGCTCGCAGAGACTGTCTCCTGCTTCCTTTTGGCGCATGCTCTGTTTACACCGCTTTGGCCCAGTTGGCTCACAGCACTGTTTCAGTTGCCGTTCCCCTCTGGTCCGTTTTTCTACTTATCATCAAATGTGGCATAATGCAATCTCCAAGGACTACTGTAGTCTGTTTCTCTTTTCAATTTTATAAATGTTCTTCTCAATTTCTCTAGGGCTCTCTTTGCTGTTCATATGTACAATTGTTATATCTTCTTGGTGAATGATTCTTATATATGTGTGTATATGTATATATATGTGTGTGTATATATGTATATATGTATATATCTTATTGTTTGTCTCCTATGGAATGTTTTTACGCGACACATATTCTGTCTAATATTAGTACAGTCACCCATATTTCCTTCGATTACTCAGAAATATTTTTCAACTTTTATTATTGTTATTATTATTATTATTATATTCTGTGTGTTTGCATACAATGTGTACATGCTTGTGTGTGTGTGTGTGTGTGTGTGTGTGTGTGTGTGTGTGTGTGCATTCCCCATGTGTGAATTCATGTACATACACATCATGGTGCATCTGTGGAGGTCAGAGGACGCCCTCAAATGCCAGTGGTTCTCATCTTCTTCCATTTTTGAGGAAGGTGTTCATAGTTTTGTTTTCTTTCCCACTGCATAGGCCAAGTTACTGGACCCCCAAGCCCAGGGATTTTCCTGTCTCTGTCTCCTATCTCCCCATAAAGGTGTTGATATTATAGACATTTGCTATAGCATCTGGCTTTATATAGTTCTGAGGATTCAAACTTGAATCCTCATACTCACATGGCAAACTCTTTACACGTTGAGCCATCTCTCCTGTCCACGTCTTTCACTTTTACCTGTGTGCCTTTTTATCTAAAGTGTCTTCTAGATAACATAGTTTGATCGTTCGATTATGTTAGATTTTCCATTGGCCAAGCACTGTCTTTTATCTATTTTTGAAGTAATCACTAATAAGACTTCTTCCACTTACTACTCAATGAATGTATTTCTTATAAAACATTTCTTTTTTAAAAGTCCAAAGTAAAAAATATCCAGGCTTAAGAGTAGATGAATCATCATGTCACTTTAAAAAAAAGCAAAATAAAACAAAACAAAAACAAAAAACCTCAATGAACTACTTTTTTCACCATGTCACAGCCTTATTCCATAATCACTTTCAATAATTCAAGTGATATTATATTTAGAAATGAAGTCAAACATAAAAGTGAATGGCTAACAAAGTTACAAAAAGCTATAAAGTTACAAAATAAGCCAATGGCATTTAATCAAGAGTAACAGGCAACAAGAAGCCTTATCAGTCTAAGGCAAGGCAAGAAGTCGAGGCTGCTCAGGTCTGATAGGTCGACACTGAGGAATTTGTAAAATAAATAGAAATAACATCTCTGACTTACTGGCAAAGAAAAGCCTAGATATTGCCTATCAGCATTCTTATAGTGAAATTTAAATATTTCATTATTGAAAGAAAATAATCTTTAAAGGCGTATTAATCATTTCATGCATTTACAATGGAAGGCCCAGTTCTGAAATTAAAATATTACTAAGTATTTGGTTGAGGATCAGTTTAGACAAAAATGGCTTTTGACATTCAAAGTTCATGAGAAAAAACTCTTTTAATTTTGCTTTAATGTCAAATTAAATAAGGCAACTTTAAAATTCAATAAAAACACAACTAGTCTATTTCCAGAAGAATTTCCAAAATTCAACCACTGAGCTTCTTTTTAGGAGAAATCATATGTTAGAACCAATTATTCTAACTTAACTTCAGAAGTTCAAATGGAAAATAAGGCTCACAGCACAATGGTGTGAGATAATTCCTCCTCAGTATCAAAGAATTACCTTCATGTTCTTAGATGCTATGCTGTAACAATGGGTGATTCAACTCATTTGGTAGCTTGCCTGGTCGACGTCCTTCTCAATAGCTTCATGTTTGCACTGAAGATGTTCTGACATCATTGTCACTTCCTTAAACTATTCTGTGAATGCAAGCTGGTGACTTTCTGCCTGACCCAGCAGCTGATGACAGCATGGCAAGCATAATCACTGCTGACGGCAGAGGTCCATGTTCTCAAGAGAAGCCCCTTCATGGACTGCTTGAATCACCCTTGTAATCCGGTGCCCAGACGCCATCGCCTTAACTAGCAAATGCCTCTGCATACTCTTACAAAGTGTCGTCAATTCCTTACTTCCTAAATTACTTCCACCTTCCGTATTTAACTGATTCTTTACATTACACCCTTTTAGCCCCTTTTTATTTTTCTATTCTATATTTATTTTTAAAGATATTTTTAGGGGCCACATGGAAATTAAGATAATTTAAATGAATACATGTTTAGTTTTAGTAACATCCATAAACTGTCCTATCGGTTTAATCCTCTCTTATGCTTTCTTGCAAGTTATCTTTCTATATTGTATGCTTACGTAGAAAGTAAAAAAGAAACTATACATAAATATTGAATCATGCTGGAATTTATATTGACATAGTTGATTGATTTATATCACATAGAACAAAAGGTTTTGTTTTTGTTTTGATTTGTTTTTTGTTTGCTTTTGTTTTTGTTTTTGTTTTTGTTTTTTGTTGTTGTTGTTTCTTTGTGTGATTTCAATTCTAGTAGGCTTTTAAATTTTTCATTTTCCAGTACTTTCTTTATCATTCTTTAGGTTAATCTACTAACAACAAATTCCTTCGCCTTTTATTTGATGTCAAAGTGTCTTTGTTCTCTTTAATTTTTTCTGTAGGATAGTTTTGCTGGATATAGAATTCTTTGTTGATAATTTTTCTCCTGCATTTTTAGCGTGTCATTAGCTTCTTTTGATATGTCTTTTTGTATGTCTATATACCATGTGTATGCCCAGTGTCCCTGGAGGCCAGAAGATGGTATCTGATCCCCTGGAACTGTATTACAGACTGCTGAAAGTTACAGACTGTTGTGGGCCACTGTGTGGTGCTCTGGGAAAGCTCCCAGTTATCTTAACCACTGAACCTTATGTCTAGCCACCATACTACCACTAATCTTAATAATAATTGGTTGCAGATAGTATGACACATCTTTTTTGAGATAGGTAGGTAGACAGACAGATAGGTAGGGACTTGTGTAGCCCAGGCTAGCCCCAGGCTTGCTGTGCTTCTAAGATTGGCCTCTACCTTCCCCTGAGATTACAGTTGTGTGTCACTGTAGCCTGGTTCCTCTTCTGGTTCTCTTGGTACTTCCAAGATTCTCATTTTGTCTTGGGCTCTTTCTGTCTCCCCCGAAAGGTAGAGTGTCATGTAGCCCAGGCCAAATTAGAACTTGTAACTGAAGATGGCCTTGAACTTTTGATCCTGCCTCTAGCTCCTGAGTGCACTAGAGGTGCACAATGCCGCACATGGTTTGTGAAACGCTGTGATAAAGCACAAGGTTTTGTGTATGTAAGGCCAGCACTCTAAACAGGCCACATGCTCAGCCCCAAATGAGGAAGCTTGTTTTCTTTTGAGACAAGGTTTCGTGTAGCTCAGGTTGGCTCAAACTCTCTATGTGCGAAGGTTGACTTTGAATTCCTTGATCCCCCTGTCTTGACTGCCTGACTGCTGGGATCCCATGTAGAGATGTGGGACTAGTACTCATTCCAGGTTTGTGGTTTGGATTTTTATGTTAAGGTGATGAGATGGCATAGAGTGACTGTAAGTGATTAAAAATCTAGGAACATGGTAACATTAAATTTTGATGAGAGGGTTGGGGATTTAGCTCAGTGGTAGAGCGCTTGCCTAACAAGCGCAAGGCCCTGGGTTCGGTCCCCAGCTCCAAAAAAAAAAAAAAAAAAAAAAAAAAAAAAAAAAAAAAAATTTTGATGAGAGACAATATGAAAATAGATATAATGCCAGTATGTTGTTATGAATTAATGGTGGTTTGAACAAAGGGTGGCAGTGGAAACAGGCTGTAACATTGAGGAATATATATATATATATAATATATATGTATACAATATATATAATATATTGAGGAATATATATCATATAATTATTATATATAATAAAAATTCCATGTACTATATACTATAGTATATATATGGAATTTTTATTTGCCACTGCTATAAATCATTTCCAAAGTGTTCACTGTCTTGTGTGTCCTTTATGCTGCATAGTCTTCTCAAAGGCACGCTTTGTCTCGCGTTGCTCTTTTGTATTTTGCTTTATTTTTTAAGATAGGATCTCATTGTGTAGCTCCAACTGTCCTAGAAGCTACTATGCAGATGAGACTGGCCTCAAATTCACAGAGATCTGCCTGCCTCTGCCTCCTGAGTGCTGGGATTAAAGGCCCGGAGCCACTACTCGGCTTCTATTTACTTATCTGAAACCCAGGAGACCTTTCTAATTGGATGCACGGGTTCTCCTTGGTTCTCACTCTCTGCCTGGTGGTTACTTGTTCTTCAGCACGGATCTCGAACTGGGACACCACAGAAACATGCGCGGTTCACCGCTAAGTCTCCACTTGAAACTGATATTCATCAGCTCTGGCACTGTGGGGGTTGGGCTAACGTGAGATCCCTTACACAGACTGTGTGCTTTTCACTATGAAAAAGAATGCCCCGCTAAGTAGAAACTTTTCTTACTAGGAAGCGTATGTAAAGCATCAGCTTTGACAGAAACTCGATGCCCCGGCTGTCTAATCCTGTCCTCTCGTTACCCACATAATCGGATGTAGAGCATCATATCTCTCCCTCGCATTACGACATTGTTATCCTCCAAATCCTAACCCCCAAACAAATAATAAAGACACTAACCGGGAACACTAGGGCGAAACACCACCTGTAGGTCACACATAGTAACAGTTACTGTCTGATAGGCAGGTGCCCCAGGACTGTGAGATTTCCCCCATTTCTTCAGCCAGACTTGCTTGCCTTCACACAGCCAAGGGCATGTCCAATGCTTCCAGAAAGTGTCTTATCAGCAGGGTTATCAGGGGATTTTAACAGTGCCATTGTGCAAGGTAGGAAAAAGAAAGCATTTCTCCGGGAAAACTCAGACCAACCTCAGCAAGTGAATATCATCTGCTCAACCATATGTATTTGGTATTGGCCTTAACCTTCAGCTCCCTGTGATACTGCAAATATTCATATTTAAAAACAAAACACTTCAGTCGGAGAGTCTAAGACGCAAAAAGCTCGCCCCAGATGTGATTGTAAATCAAAAGGTACCACGTTAACTGTGATATTTCACATCAGAGGTTTATCTAATACCTGACATTCCCAACTATAGGAAACATCTGTATTGGCACGTTTCCTTGCTCCTAGATTTATATTCAGAACTCTCTGTAAAATACTTTAAAAATATTTTAAACACTTTAAATGCATAAAATACTTTAGCTTCAAAAATAGGTCCTGTTTTCATCCCCTTTCCCAGTGCTGTGATAAAATATTCTAACAAAAGCAACTCAGAAGAAAAGGAGTTGATTTGGCTCACAATCTCAGGTTACCGTCCATCGTTGCAGGGAAGTAAAGACAGCAGGAACATCAAACAGCCGCTCACATCCACAATCAAGAGCAGACAGTCAAAGGATGTTTGCTCCCACACAGCTTGCTTTCTTTACTCTTATATAGTCCAGGAGCCCAGGCCTAGGGAATGCAGCCACCCAAGTCGGCAGGTCTATCCACCTCAATTACTTTAATAAAGATAACACTCAACAGAAAAGTCTACAGGCTGAACCAGACAATCCCTCACAAAGACTCCCTCCCCAGGTCATTCTAAATTATGTTAAGCTATGACTAAAACTTTCACAGGCCACAAGGTATTTTTTTTTTTAAAGCTTGCAGTTCCCCGGACTACCAACATCAATACCCGTGTCACTGCTTACTAATCAGAAGTATATATTAACGAGCAAGGAGAATTGCAGGACTGTTTAAAACGATTATCCCTCAAATATCTTAACTCATTATATTTTAAATGTGGAGTCATAAATACATTTGCTTCTTAGAATTTTACAGTGCTGGGGCTGGGGAGATAGTTCAGTCAGCAAAGTGCTTCACAGGCATAAAGACCCAAGCTTAAGCATCAATACCCATGATAAAAGGCCAGTTGTATCCCAGCCCTGGAGAAGTGGAAATAGGCAAACCCCTGGGACCCCACAGCCAGAAAGCTTATTCTAATCAGTGAGCCAGCTCCAGGTCCTAATGAGAGACCAAGTCTCAAAAAACAATAAGGACGGCCATACCTGAGGAGCAACACCCAAAGCCAATCTTCAGCCTCTACAGGCAGGCATGCATGTGTGTGCAGGCACATGTTTAGAAACACATGCATGCCTGCATATACAAACACACAAAAGTAATTTTACCAATGGTATACACCATAGTTTTAAAAGTTCTCATAGGGGGCTGGAGAGAGGGCTCAGTGGTTAAGAGTACCGACTGTTCTTCCCGAGGTCCTGAGTTCAATTCCCAGCAACCACATGGTGGCTCACAACCATCTGTAATGAGATCTGATGCCCTCTTCTGGTGTGTCTGAAGACAGGTACAATGTACTCATATATAATAAATAAATAAAATATTTTTTAAAAAGTTCTCATAAAGCATATATTGTACATTGGTCAAATGTCCCCACACCCCCTACCCTCCCTTTCTTAGGTCTCCATCTTCCCATCAGCCCCTCTTGCTCCTCCAGATAGCTTCACTTCAACTTTTGTATTTTGATATTATGTATTTATTTAAAATCTAGGAAACACAAATGAAGCTAAAACTTAAAAAAAAAAAAGCTATGTTCTTTGTACGTTCTCTGTCATTGGACACCTTGTTCTATAACAGATACTGTGAAACACGCTGCAATATTTATTGCCATGCAGATATCTTTATGATAGGTCAACTTGGAGTTCCTCAGGTAAATACCCAGGAATGATATAGCTGGGCCATATCAACTTTTAGTTTTCTGAGAAGCCTTTATATTGACTTCTGTAGTGACTGGACTAATTTACATTCCTACCAACAGTGTATAATGATTTGCTTTTGTCCAAATCTTGCCAGCTAGCATTTTGGTTTTATTTGTTTTTCTTATAGCCGCCATGTTGAATGGGGAAGTTTGTAGTACCAATATAGTTATAATTTTTATTTCTCTGATGGTTCGTGACATTTAAGGTTTTTATATGCTTATTGGCCATTTGTATTTCATCCCTTGAGCACTGTCCATTTTGTCAGCTGATTTTTTGATTGGATTGTTGCCATGTTTAATTTATTCAGTTCATTATAGATTCTAGATATTAATCCACTGTCAAATATAGGTAAAACAATTTTCTCCCATTCTGTAGGCTGTATCTTCGCTTATTTAACATGAGATCCCATGTGTCAATTATTGGCTTTATTTTTAGAGCAAATAACGTCCCATTGAAAGTTCTTGCCTAAGCCTAGATCCCCTCTACATTTTTCCCTAACCATTTTAGACTTTCAGTTCTAAAATTCAAGACTTTGGTTCTTTTGGAGTTGATTTTTTTTTTTTTTTTGTGCGGGTGAGAGATATGGATCTAGTTTCATTCTTCTATATATAGATGTCCACAACACTATATTTTTAATCTCCATTGAACCTACCATATGTCAATGCTGATGAAAATGATAATCACTACAAGAAAAAAGAAAATATATATCACTGTTTTTATTTAAAAATCATCTATTTTAAACAATTCTGTCTGCATTCAGGCCCTTTACACATGCACAGCCATTTTTCTTCGTGACTAAACATCATGGGAATGGAAAATGAAAAATGTGCTTAAGAAATGCCTATTTCCCGTATTCAAAGTTTGCAGCACATCTATATTTCTAACTGCCTATGTAGTCAGCCTTGTGTTCTGAATGTACTATTGATTCTATAACTTCAACAAGGAACTTCGAGTGTACTCAAAAACCAGTGCTGAATGAACTGGATTCCATTAAAATTTGAAATCTCTGCTCTTCCAGTGATATTATTGGGTGGCCAACAGTCTCTTATTCCCTTAATTCCAGCACCCAGGAAACAGAAAAAAAAAACAGATGTCCGTGAGTTCAAGGACAGCCTGGTTACATAGAGGTTTCCTGGCCATCTAGATCTGTTTAAAAAAGGACAACAAATGTAAGAATCTGCAAGGAAAACCCACGTGTCAAAGGCCATGCCCTTAAAGAAAACACTTCCTCTCCCAGAAGCCATCAGTTAAAGCAATCAAAACAAAAACAAAAACTGGAAATCTAGAACACTGAAAACACTGAATGCTGGCAAGCATTGAAACTTTCCTTTGTCACTGGTGCTAACACAAGCAGTTTTGCAGTTTCCTAACAATAAATGCACACCATCTCTCATACTCCTCGCATTGCATTTGCCTTAAGGAGTCGATCATTTTCTCCTCATGAAAACGAGGACACTGTTCTTTCTAGCAGTTTTTTCAGCCTCAGCACTGAGGAAATTCACATATGAGAGGATGAGGGGCATGCTGGAAATTTCTAGACCTTCCTATCAATTTTGTTTCGCACCTAAACCTGCTCCAGAGAAAGCAAAGCATTTTGGTTTGATTTCATGTAAGCAATGCTGTATCACATGTAACCTGATGACTTTCTGCAATTTTTCTTTTTACTTGATCCAAATGTTATAGACGGGAAGTTCTGCTTGTTAAAAATTTTAGTAACATTTTATAATTTTTAAAAAAAATCATGGGTTCTTTTCCTTTTTCAAAAAAAAATTATTGTGCTGGTGGTTTACTTGCATATATATCTGTGTGAGGGTATTGGATCCTCTGGAACTGGAGTTACAGACAGTTGTGAGCTGCCATGTATGTGCTGGGAATTGGAAGAGGGTCTTCTGGAAGAGCAATCATGCTTTTAACCTCTGAGCCATCTTTCTGGCCCCACAATGTTTTCTGATCATATCCTCCTCAACTCCTCCTAGATCCACCCCCTCTCCCAACTTTGTGCCCCTTTACCCCCAAATGACCACCAAGTCTGGTTTGTGCTGCCTGTATAAATTCAGACATAGTGTCGTCTACTGAAGCATGGGCCACACCTTAAATAAAACTGGCCTCCTCCCCTCAGATCCATCCACTGCCCTTGGCTTCTCAGGGAGACTAGTTTAGGATATGAGTTCGTGAACCCCTCCCACTACTATGGTAGCAGGTTGATTGTTTGGATCTTGTTCACGTTTTCTGCGACCAACCGCCGCTGATGTAAGTTTTAAAATTGTTTTAAACTATGGTTTACATTTTAAAAGTTGTCCCCAATATTCAAGCTCCCGGCTGGAAACAGACAAGTGTTTGCATTCTTGAACTAGAGAGAAAGTGTGGCAGCCAGAACCCGACCTTCTTGTTCTAACACGGAAAAGACGCTTTTCTCACTGTGTCCATCTGAAACTTCTCTCTTAGCTATCATTCAAACATGTCTGGAAATAGAATTATGAGAAACTTTTAATCCATGGGAAATTTACTAAAAATTGAATTTTATTTAGCAAGTATATCTATTGGTAAGCATACCTAGTGGGGGGAAACACTAAACTGATGCGTATGTGTAATAGTTCTCAAGTTGTGGACTTTAACTCAGTTAATTCGCATAAGGATCTGGTGAAAACCAGTAATTTCCTGGGCCTTCCCCTACCTGCTCTAAACAGGAATTTCACAATATGTCAAGTTTTTCTGAGAGGTTCTCTAATCTACATATAGGGTAAATATTTACTGTTTGCTCAAAGTTCTAGCTAAGACACTGAAATGACCTTTAAACAAATGACCTATGTTTAGGGTTCCCTTGCTGTCAAATGTATTTCCTGTATTGCCCCCGGCTGCGGTGGAGCTAGGTGGGGCGGGGCTCTGTGGGCGGGGCTTTACTGAAGAGGCGGGACGTGGGCGGGGCTGGCCCTGAGGATGGAAGGTGAAACGTTAATGACTCAGAGCGCAGTCGCTGCCCTCTGAACTGGAACGGAAAGCAACTTCCGGCTGCAGTCGTTCTGCCGGGCACCGGCGACCTGTGGCGTGAGAGCGCGCGGCGGAAACCCTCAACTGTGAGTAAAAACGGAGACTGGGTGTCTGGGTTGGCCGAGCCCGGGGACACAGGACAGGGGTGTGTGAGTGGGTGTGGGATGCGCTGCATCGAAGTCTCCCCGGAGAAGCGGAGCAGCGGCCACAGCCAGTTTACAGCGGGATTTTGAACCACAGAAAGCGCGGGTCCCTGTCCCCGAGCTGACCCTGTGGGGCTTTCCCAGCCGGTGACCTCGGCTTCCCGACGACGGTCCCCCGCCCACCGTGACTGGGTGACTGCCTCTCTCCTAGCTGCTTCCCGGGGCGAGAAATAAGCGCGGCCCGGCCTGCGGTGTTGGGGCGCGGGGTACCCCAAAGCCCTTGACTTCCCTGCCGGAGAGAGGCTGACTCGCAGAAGCAGGTCGCTCTGGCGGTTATGCCCTCGAACACTTAATAGGCTCTTTCTGTTTATCTCGGGAGTTGCACAATTCCCGTCTCTGCTTTCCTGTGGAGTGTCATCATAGTCTTGTCAATGAGTTGGGTAACTTTCCCCCACAAGTCCCGGAGAGAATGGGTGGCCAAGGCGCAAAGTGCAGAAGTAGCCAGCCACTAGACACCCAGTCATTAGGTAGAGTCCCCACCGTGGTGTAAACTGACTGGCAACGAGTTATACACCAAAAACAAACAAACAGCAAACAAAAGCGGTGCTTGTCAAGAAATCCAAACAAGGGGGAAAATGCTGTCTGTATGAGAGCACTTAGGCTGTCTCACTATTAGGCTGGATGCGCTAAGCAGCCTTCCTGGGTTCTCTCTCTCTCTCTCTCTCTCTCTCTCTCTCTCTCTCTCTCTCAGATACTTTTGAGAAGTTATCATGAAGCAGAAACTATAGGATAGAAAGTGAAATGATAGAAGTAAACACCACGCCGTTTGCCACTTGGAGTATATACATTTAGCAGAAAAACAAGCACCACCTTCTTGTCAAAAGTCACTTTGTCCCCTTTGAGTGGAGCTCTGAACCCTCAAATGATACAGGAGAAAGTGAAACCACCCTGCTAAAACATTTCCAATCAGGTCAGACAAAGCCTTCCACATCTCTTAAAGGCGCATGCTCGTGGGTTTTTTTTTTTTTCCCTTTGAAAATGAGATCATTGCTTTCTGTGTACACCCTCTCACTTGCTTTGTTTACTTTTCCAAAGTTTGCTTTTTTTTTCTCGTCTTTTTTCCTTAAAGGTACAGTCGTTGCCAGGCATGGTGGTCCATGCTTTTAATCCGAGGACTCAGGAGGAAGATACAGATATAGTAACTCTGAATGATAAGTGCCAAATACTTTAAAGAACTATTAGTCATGTGGCTTTAAGTGCCTAGGTTTTGTATCCAAGACTATTGTCCTCCTGAAAATCATTGAAATCATTTCTTTTTAGTACTTGGCTCATTTTAAATATCTGAAGTCATTCTTATAAATTTTACATACATATTTATTCTTATGAATGGTATCATACGGTTGTTTTTTTTTTCCCCAACCTGATAAAAGCAGACATACGAGGAAGAGGAGTTCTCATTTGAGGTATAGTCTCTATCAGATTGGCCTGTGGACTTGTCTGTGAGGTATTCTCTTGATTGCTGGTTGATGTGAGAGGGCCCTGCCAGCTCCGAGTTTATTATCCATGGGCAGGTGGGCCTGGACTTTGTAAGAGATAATGAGCAAGTCAGGGGAAACAAAGCAGTAAGCATCGCCCCTCCATGATCTTTGCTCCAGCTTCCTGCTTGAGTTTCTGTCCCAACTTCCCCCAGTGATGGGTTATGAACTTTGAGTTGTAAGATGTAATAAACCCCTTCATTTTCAAGTTGCTTTTGGTCATAGTGTTTATCATAGCAACAGAGACAAAACTACAAAGTGGGTTAAGGGAGTGAGTTGAATTAGCAAGTAAAGGTGCCTACCACTAAGCCTGGACCAGCATGATAGAAGGAGAGAACTAATCCCACAACCTTATCCTCTGACTCTTACACATGCACGCGGGCGCATGCGCACGCACACGCACACGCACGCACACACGCAAGAAAGAAAGAGAGACAGAAAGAAAGAAAGTCAATCAGTTCTTTTCCTGAAAATTCTTTACTTTTTGAGGTAGGAAGATTGGGCCACATGAGACCTTGTCTAAAAGAAAAGCCAGGCATGGTGGCACATGCCTAACCCCAGTACTAGGAGACAGAGCCGGATCTCTGTTGAGTTCAAGGCCAGCCTGTTTTACACGATAGTCAGGTCTCTAAGTGAGAACCTGTTGTCAAAAAGAAGACGAGGAGGAAGGGGAGGAAAAGGAGGGGAAGTAGGAGGGGGAGGAAGAGAAGAAGAAGAAAAGTTTTACTATGGCTAATTTTAAGCTGTGTGTAATGTGTATTTTGTCACAGGTTTTAGGTGTTTGTTTTGTTTTGTTGTTTTTAATCTTTTTAAAGATTAGGGGTTGAAATATGTTACATATTACAAAGGCTGAAATGCATATTTTCAGTTGCTTAGAACTTGGTATTCTTGCCTAGTCTACACTCTTCAGTTTTTGTTTTTGATTTTGATTTTGTTTTTGTACTGCATTAACTATCCATCCAAAATACAGTCCTTTGGTTTCCCTATCTAAATAGAGTTCATAATCTTGATTTTAAAAGTTTTTTTAAACCTATTCTGATTGCTTCCTCTTTTCCTTCAATTATTGAAGTTTAGCACAGCAAGCAGAGGAGAAATGACAGTATAAATTCCAAAGGGAATGTGGTTCGAATGAGAATAACCTTTAGTCACCAGCTTGGTGGGCTGTTTAGGAACAGTTATGATGTGTGGCCTTGTTGGAGGAGGTATGGCAGTGTGGGTGGGCTTTGAGGTTTCAAAACGCCCCCACTATTTCTCTATCTTGCTGAGACTCATGATTTAAATAAAGTTCTCAGGTACTGTCTCCAAATGCTATGTTGTTCATGAACTAACCCTCTGAAACTGTAAGCAAGCCCCAATCAAATGCTTTTCTTTTTTTAAGTTGACTTGGTCATGACGTCTCTTCACAGCAATAGAATAGTGACTAAGAAGATAAAAATACAAACTTCACTTGACATAACTGAACAGAAATATGAGTTTAAATCACCCTATAATATTTATGTCTTTAAAATGTTAGAGACAAAAGATAAATAACTATAATCATAAGAATAGTGGTTTTGTATTGGCAGACCATTTTTATTTTCCATTTACCTTTATATGAATATGATTTTTTAAAAAAATTTATTATATGGTAACTTGTCAATATATTTTTTCAAAATTCATTTTTTTGTGTTTGCATTTGTGGGGAGGGGCATGAACTTAGCATGTGTATGCCATGGTACACATGTGGAAGTCAGAAGCGACTGCCTTCAGGATTCTGTTTTTACCTTCTGCCTTGTTAAAGTGAGGTCTTGTCTCTGTGGAGCTGTGTATACTCCAGTCTAGGTGACCCAGCTTTGGACCATTTATCACATTTTACCATAGGAATGTTATTTCACCTGGCTTTTTATGTGGGTTATGCACTGAGCCATCTCACCAGCCCCAATAATTATTTTTTTACCGTAGAAAATTTAGTTATGAATCAAAATAACCGTTCACTAGAATGCCTGCATTCTAGTCAGAGTAATGTCATGGCATATCCTCCATGTTTTCTGATATATATTGCCAAGCTTCATTACCTGCCTAAGGTGATTCTTGCAAGTAATCAGAAACTGCCTGAAATAATCATTTATAAAAGTTAGTAATTCTAGGGCCAACTACATGACTTTGGAAGTAAAGGAGCTTGCCCACCAAGTCTGGTGACCTGAGTTTGATCCTGAGAACCCACATGGTAGAAAGAGAGAACCAATTCTCCCAAAGTCGTTCTCTGCCTTTCAGACATGTGCCATGACTTACAACCTGTACACGCTCCCCCCATTTATACCCATATATAATTTTTTTTAAATTTCAAGTTAATTGTTCAAAGACTAGCTAGATGGCTCAGCAAGTAACAGTGTTTGCTATACAAGCCTGGTAACCTCAGCTTGAACCATGGTGTCCATTTACGTAAGTTGGAAGGAGAGAGCTGACACCGTAGACTCATACACAACACATACACATAACATAGATTGGTTAGCATCGTAATTTATGTATCAAGAATAAAGGGTTAGTTAAAAAGTGCTGGCTAGCTTTAGGGCCTCTTGACACAGCTGGAGACATTTGAGCAGAGGAGACATTGGCTAAGAAATGCATCCAGGGGGATGGCCCATGGGCAAGCAATCCTGCAGTGCATTTTTAAGTTAGTGATTGATGTACGAGGGCCCAGCCAGTTGTGGGTGGTGCTACATCTGGGCTGGTGGTGTATGAAAGCAGGTTGAACAAGCCATGAGGAGCAAGGCTGCACTCCTCCATGGCTTTTTTGGCCTCTGCATCAGCTCCTGCCTCTGTGTTCCTACCCTATTTGATTGAGTTCCTGTCCTGACTTCCTTTAATGGTGGATTGTGATGTGGACTCAAACCCTTTTTCCTCCCCAAGTTGTCTGTGATCATGGTGTTTTATCACAGTATAGAAACCCTAAGACAGCTTTTGTATAGTGATTGGCTTGTAACCAATCCTTAAAGCTCTGCTCCATGCATATGTAACACACATATGTATCTTTATCCTGAACTGTCCTGGTACTTTTTCACTTCATATTAAATAGTATGTAATTTCTCACCCATTTCCTTTAAGCTGCCTGTGCAATCTGGCTATAGCGCGGTGTCAACTTGCTTATTACCATTAAAATAAGTTTCCCCAGCAAAAATGGGAAGCTAAAAACAATAGAATGAAATTGATAGTTTCCTTCAGGGTATAGAACTTTGCTATGCAGAAGAAGCAACACCTTTCTATTTGAAGACGGGGATAAAAAAAAGTGTTGTGTTTTACTTAATAGCACTCTTTTAGCTACTTCATTTTTTGTTTTGTGTGCAGGATTAGTGTTTGGCTAAGATCAGTAGAGCAGTTCTCTGCTCTGTTATCATTGATGTCCCCACCCTCTCATCTATTTGGGTTTAATTCCATGAGCTTTGGTTTCATATCCTGGCCTTGATCTCATACTGTAAGCTAGGCAGGCCTTGAACCTCCGATCCTTCTATCTCCACCTTCCTGCTAGCTGAGATTACACACTTGTACCACAAGGTCCAGCAACAACAGCAGTTTTAAAGGGACTTAAAAAAAATAGTTTTAAAGGGATTTTTGTTTCTTGTTTTGGAGGGAAAGAAATTGGAGGAATAAATATTGTTGATTTTCTCACAGAAAAATATCCTAGACAATGACTTGACATTTCTTCTCTCAGAAATAAAAATCTCTATAATGATAGGTTAAGTATCAATAACTTTTACTTACCACCAATATGTCTCCTTCACATACACATGCAAAAAGGTGTTAACAGGGAGAAGTAAAGTTTAATTTTTAAATTGGTGAAGTAGGGAATTACTTGAAATTGACTAGACTAAGAAAACTAATAAGAATTCTGTTTTACTTAGCAAGTTTAAAAGTATCAGTTGTTGAAGTATTTTAGTAGAATGGAAACTGTTTGAGCAGTGGACCACATACAGTTAAGTAATTTTGCTGCAGGCTTGCTTGGTATCAAGATGGAAATCAAGGACTTCCATCCTCTCAGTATGAAAGACCTGCTCTTTTAAACTGCTTGAAGAAAATTAGTTGACCCAGTCAGCAAATCAGCTGTTATTACAGAATAGTTTAATAGTTTAGGCTTAATGACTGTTTATTATGCAATATTTTCTGTATCATAATTTCATGACTGTCCCTAAACCAGAAATGTTTTTACTGGATTGTGACATTTCTCAACAGTTTAAAGTTATTTCTTTCAAATTATATCTCACAACTTGTAGATAAAAATTTGTGCCGCTCTTCCCCTACATAATTGTACTTGTCCTCTTCACGTAGCATGCTGGATACAAACATTCTCTGTAGTTTTTCTCATCTATGATGTCCCTGATTTATATGACTTATTAGAACCAATTAATAGGAACATATAAAATTACATGTCCTCACTTCTCAGACTCTCGATTCTAACATGGCCCCTACTGAGACCTCTTAAACATAACTCGTGAGGTGGCCCATTGCCTGCAGTCTCACCATTTGGCAGGCCGAGACAGGAGAGTAACAAGTCTGAAGCCAGTTTGGAGCACATGAGTAGTGTTTCTGTCTGTCTTTTCCCCTCTTCCCCTTCTTTTCTCCTCTTCCTTTCTCTTTCTCACTCTACCCTAACTCTATTAAACCCGCAGCAGAATGCAGAGTATCACACATGTGCCTAAGTACGGAGTAAGTGCCATATTTATATTTAGCTCAGAGGTAGAAAATCATATACCCAGTTTTTCTTCTGATGTTCTGTCCTCTAAATGTTGCAGAGTAAACAGTCATTAAGCCTAAACTATTAAACTATTCTGTAATATACTTGAGTCCCTTGTATTTGATAAGGAGTTTTGGAGAAAAAAAAGAAAGTACAGACAAATTCCTGATGGTCAGATAGAACATATATGCTGCTACCTGGCAAACAGCCTGGATGTGTAGTAGGCTATACTACTAGGTTTGTCTAAGTACACAGTTTGTTGTTTACATGGTGACAAGATCTCCTAGCACATACATCCCCATGTACTATGGAGAAAACAAGGAAGTGAAGCAAAACTGAAAGTCATGGGTGTGGTCTTATAAAATATTTCCTCCTTGGGAGACACGTTCTACCAGGTTCTAACATTTAGAGTGTTAGTCCGAGACTCTCTAGTTCAGCTGGTATAAATGTCCTGTTTTGTTTATCTGATAATTTTAGCTAGCCGGATTATAGAAAAAAAAACACAGAACAAAACTTTTTGACATTGTTGGAAATATAATAAGGTTTTTTTGTATTAGCTGCATAATTGGAATATAAAAATTGCTTAGTGTGGCATACTGTGAGTATATCCATAACTAAAGTTTATGACATGGAAAGTAAGATTAGAAATGCAAACTGTCCTTTGAGAAATTGGCTGATTCCTTCTTAGATAGTTCTGGAAGTGATAAATGATCATCAGTATTAGGAGTGATGGTTCTTTCCCACTTTCTTTTGAGTAAGGAAAACATGAAAGGTCTGCCTAACCCATCCAAAACTGAGAGTAGAGAGAGTCTTATTTATGTATATGCATTGTTATTGACTGATTTTTCTGGGTTTTGAACCTGATACTAAAATTAGAGGAACTATGGTTGAGATACAGAAAGATGGAGCGTTTCTTTCTTGGACTCAAGTAGTCTCTTACTATTCATACCTGGACGAGGTTGGGGAAGGCTGGTGCCCTTCTTCTCTAGGGCAAAGTAGAAAAGGCTGATGTTTTGACATCTGCAATTAGGTTTGAATTGGTCTTTCACTGCAAATGAAAGGTCTAACAAACTTTACTGAGAAGGCTCAGCAGTGGGGAGACCCAGGAGGGGGCCTTCCCTACACCCTAACTCTCCCAACAAACAAACAAAGTCGAGCTTAATGAATTACAGATCACTGTAGGTGGATATGCTAGAACTTTTACCATTAGGCCTGTGGTTTTTCAGTCTGGTGGAAGTATATTATTGGAGGTACAAAACTGTTTTGTACCATTATCCCCAAGGCTTAGTGATCTCCTAAGCACCACTACATTCTCTTGATTTTTACCTCCTTTATCCGGGATTGGACGACTCCTTTAGCAGCACAATACTGGCTCCAGAGAAAACAGACTTCCATTATTATGTCTGAGAGTAAGAAAAGTTAATTTAAAAGACTATGCACCTGGGAAGCCAAAGAAAGGTGATGGTGATCTGAGGGCGTGGGCTACATAACAAGACTTTGTCTTCTAGGAAAACAAAAGAAAACGAGGAGTGAGTGGGGTAGGCCAAGCATGGTGGCATATGTCTTTAGTCTCGGCACTCAAGAGGCAAAGACAGGTGAATGTCTTTTGTTTGAGGCCAGCCTGGACTTCCGGGATAGCCAGGAAACCCCCACAAACAAACAAACAAACAAACAAACAAAAAACAGGACTAAATAAGCAACAAAGAACTAAAGATTGTGTTTTCACATCAGAGACCAATGTTCACCCAGTACTTTGATTTTCCAGTTCTGTGACCTTAGGTAACTTATGCACCCTTTTGAAGTTGGGTTTTCTTTTCTCCAAAGCACCAGAATATGTGCTCCTGCAACAGAAAGCTTGCAAGGCAGGTGGTTTATATAAAGCAAATATATGTCTGACTCCATGCTAGTCCTTACAGTGTTCTATGAGGAACAGGAAACCACTTGTACAGCCTGACATGTCTTGTCTGCTTTTTACTTCCTTCATTGTTGGGATGCAAATCAAACAAAGAACTTAAGTTGCCCTGGCCCATAGGATTTTTGAAGGCATGCCATTGGGTCATGTCTTTAATTATCTATAGACAGTTTGAAATTTCAGTAGGATTTGGAATGATTATGTATTGATAGGAGAAACATCAAGTAAAAAGGGTCATTGTTGCTTGATCAAAGAAGGACTGATGTCATATTCAGCTTTCTCCACAATAATGCCGTTATAATGAAAATGTTGGTTTATATTCTGAACAGTAATGGAATTCAAATAAAATAGTGTTGTTCTGGCCATCAGCCAAAGCATCAAAATACTTACTGTTTTTTTAAAGAGAAAGTCTTCTATAGCTGGATGGTAGTGGTGTACACCTTTAATCTCAGTACTTGGGAGGCAGAGGCTAATAGATCTCTGTGAGTTTAAGACCAGTTTACTCTACAGAGTGAGTTCCAGGATAGCAAGGGTTGCACAGAGAAAGTCTGTCTTGAAACCCAGAGAGAGAGAGTGAAAGCCTACATTAGCAGCTACTGCTTTTGTTTCCACCTTCAGGAACATTTCAAAAAGACTACATCGTGTATGGAGGAGCTGTGTTTTACATAGTCCACCTATAACATAACCCTGGCAGTGATTTAAAATGTGTGGCATTTCCCTTACACCGACTGAATTATTGTCTAAGAATCCTTGTATACGATTTGCTGATGTTTGTTGCTTGATGATCCCACTGTATTTACCGGAAGGAGGCTCTGTTATAACCACATCCTAAACATTTTAAAATGGGCTGATGATGAGGTTCATGGAACGGCCTATATACAGATATCTAAACTTACAAATTCTGTTAGAGACAGTATGTTTTATGAAAATTGTCTGTACTCAGTCTTATACCATTTAGGTTTTCATTTAGGTTTTTAGAGATAAATAGAATGATATGCAAGACCAACTCTTCCTTCCCTACAGTAGGACGGCACAGAAATAATACTAAAGTTTATTAGGTCTGAATGTTCATGTTTAAGAGAAACTGGCATGACCTTAAAGAAAGGGTGAAAATTGGACAACTGTGGCTTAGATGGAGAACTGAAAGCTTGCCAGGCTACCCAAAGGTCGGGGTAGGTGGGACTTATCAGGAATATTCAGCAGTTGTAATGAGAGGAAGCTGCACAGTATAAAAACATTGCATCTAGATTTAAATGTACATTATACGTTTAAAGTCACACCCCAAACATCTTGGGAATAAGTGGAAATAGAGATTTGGAGAGCTCTGAAACCTTATTTACTTTTTCATTGGCGTTCTCACAATTACTTCTAATAAAACAAGTTGTGACTTGCAACCATTTGCCCAACAGCCTCTAGATGTCCTCAGGGAAATTAACACTGAGGTTTGAGGAGCTATGCCAGTGGTTAAGAGCATGCAGGTTATGGCTTTATAATTACAAGGCCTTTGCTTCTTCCTATTTATTGATGTAATATTCTCAAGGCTAAATGCTGCTCAGCAGTTTTAAACTTGTGATTTAAGAAAAAAAATGGGCCTTTTGTGAAAAGCTGTATCCTGAAATTTCACTCTCTTTATAGAAAGAAGAGCTTTCTCCCTTCCTAGTCCTCCTTCCTTTTGTTCTGATGCAGTGACTCAGGATGCTGGATGGGAGGCTAATCTGTTGATTAAGATTTTAAGTACTAAGATTTTAAGTACTAGTTTAGAAACAGAGTTTCCCTTTATTAATCTTTTACAGCCTATGGCATTTCTTATATTATTCTCTTGTGTTTGGAGGATCTTTTTAAAGATTACTCAAAAATATTTTTCAAAGTTTTCATATTAAGTACTTAAGATGATACAAACTACTTCTCTTGAAAAAAAATTATTAGTCATACTTCATTGCCATACATTTGGCAGCTTTGAAAAGAGATTTTTAAAAGACATGCATTCAAGGCTAAAGAGACAGTTCTGTGAGTAAGAGGCTTGTTACATGGCCCTGCTCTAGGTCCCCAGAACCCATTTAAGAGGCCTAGGCTGGCTGAGCATGCTTTTCTTCAGGAGGATTGCTATGCTTACTGGCTGAAACCGTGAATATCAAGTACAGTGTCGGGGGAATATGGTAGAGAACAATCAAACAGGGCACCCAGTACCTTCCTCCAGCCTGCACAGGGCCACATGCACATGCACATGCACATACACTCACATAAAAAGAAGTCCAGCACCTTCCAGAGATCTCTCTTTCCTGCTGTTTAGCTATGCAAAGGGTGATAGACTGCACTGCTACCTACAGCATTAATAATCTCTTTTAGAAAGTGATAGGGTTACGTTACAAGTTTATGCATTTCCTAATTTTCCTTTTAGCATTTATAGATAAATAAAGGAGCCTATATATTTTGGGAGAGGAAAAAATATTAAATGTTAGTGATACAAAGTGATATAATAATAAGTCCCGATTCTCTGTCTTTTCTCTTTTCAAAAATGATTTTTCCTGTACTTTTCTTGGTGAGAATATTTGAATATTACTGTTGAAAGGTGTACTAGTGTCAGAACATTCAAAACAGATGCCAGGAATATAAGCAGTGAGAAAAAAAGTTTAGCCTTTAGTTCTAATAAATTATCAATTTATTGGCTGTTCCTATTAATTATCTTTTTTAGCATGCTTGTTCAAAGTTTAATTCAGTGTATTCTCAACCACCCTACCCATGTCCACCAAATGTGTGTCTCTTACCCTGTGTCTTTCACTACTGTTCTGTTAATATTCTGGAAAATCTGCAGCAGAATCATTTTATGCTCTGTGTTGAGGTCCTAGCACCTCTTACCAGACTAGTTTAGAACCACGAGGACTCAAGTTCTGCTTTCTTATCTGTTAATGCATATCAAGTTGGCCATCAAAACTTCTGTCAAATTCACCTTTGAAATAACTCTTGAATCCACTCGTCTTTTACTTTCTCTGGTTTTACTAAGTGTGCCCACTTTCATGCAGAATGTAGCAATAGTTTCTAAAGAATATCCTCACATTGTTTCCTCACCTAGCCTGTACTCCATGCTGGCGTCTAGTCTTACCTTCTTCCTTTTTTTTAAAACGTATAATTGGGATTTTGTTTTGTTTTTATAGATAACTTTTCTTCAGTCTAAAGACTCAGTTCTTTACATGAGCTTTGGTGGTAATTCTAAATCAGAGTGCAAGGGTATTTCCATGACTTACAAAATCAATTCTTTAGCCATCTTACAAGAATGAAGACCATAATCATGTAGCTTCATGTAATGTCTGGGAGACACATAGACGCTGCTGAAGATACCTCAGAAATGTCCCTAAGGGCTGTGGCCTCTAATTATGTTTCGTATAATAAACTGTATTTTTTTGTTTACTCTGTTTGCTTGCTTGCTTTTTGGAAATGGGGTATTACTATATAGTCCAGGCAGGTCTGGAACTTAACTGTATAGCTCAAGCTGCTTCAAAGTTGTGACAGTCCTCCTGCCTCATCCTTTTAAGCTGGAGGTGCAGATGTGTAGCATCGTATCAGACCTGAGTGATAAACCGCATACTAGCTGCATTAGTTACTTTTCTTGTCAGTATCGCCAAAATGTTTGACAAGAGGCAACTAAAGAGGGCAATGGCTTATTTTGACTTAGAGTTTAAGACAGATAGAGTTAGGGCTGCTGGCAGAAGTGTGAGACCCCTGGACACACTCGTCCAATCAGGAAGCAAAGAGAGGGCAGGCAGTGGGTCAGACTGTCAGATTTCAAGGCCCACACTCACCAAGGTACCATTGGGTGAAGGTTCCACTGCCTTCTGAAGAGCACCAGTTGTCAAGGACCGATCCTTGAAGGGAGCATACCACTTTAACATCAACAGTGGCCTTGTTCTTGGACTCATTACATAGAGTTGACACAGAGAACAGGCTGTACGCAGCCGGTTCCCTTTGTGTGTCCTCTTGGAACTATGAACTTGAGAAACTAAGTCTACTTTGTAAGAATGTGTCTGCACCCTGCTTGAAACCCTCATTAAACCTTTAGTTAAACAGGCTAAAGCTTAAGTTTTTCAGTGACATTTAATGTTTGCTACAGTCTGCTCTTAACGAGTATGTTGAAGTTTGTGCAGTGAACGCACTCTACGGTCCCAGAAGTGCCACTTTACACATCGGCTTTATGAATAGGTACCCAAGGGATTGTGCAGCACACTCATACATGATGACTTGACTGTCATATCTAGAATCCTCCACTCTCAACACTGCACTAGACGTTCATAAAGAGAATATGCCAGTCACCAAATATAGCCTCTTAGTGCCACTGCCATTTCTGAATGAACTGAACTCTTTCTTTAATCCTGTTCTTCTGAAGTCCTTCTCATCTTTTAGGACTCATTTTGTCATATCCTATGTGAAGTTTTCACATTTTTTTTTCCAATTGAATATTTTTATTTGAACTTTTATCTTGCTTGCTTCTTTGGCAATAAATTCTTCAATTCTAACACAAAAATTCATAAAAGTCCCCACTGGATAAAACCTTGCAAATATTTTTTCTAGCCAAATCCCAATCAAAATATGTTCATACCTTTTATCTAACATTTATAATTAAATTTTTGGGCTGGTTAGTTTTTTCTTATATGTCTGCCTCACTAAATTATAAGGTTCAATGGGGCAAAAAGGTAAACCCCATGACTATTTTGTCTCCTGAGGGAAAAAAAGCATCATATACAATGTGTTCAGACTGGCCCTGTCTTAAATATTTTACTGAATTGGATATAGCGAATCTCTTCTCTTTTAGAAACCTACAGAACAGTGGCTAACCAAGATAAATGGCTTCTTTTCCATAAAAGGATTGAACTATAGTGTATCCAGACATTATCTAAGCACTTACCAATGTCAGTGACCAGAGCGTCTTCATTCTTGTCCCACCTCTTCTGAGAGCCTTACCTACACATATCCCACCTAGCCGGAAGTCGAAACAATACAAAAGACAGTGTGTTTGGTAGTTATGTCCACTTGTCAATGTCCACAGTATAGTCCCTTCTTCAGTACCCGCTAAAATTAGAAGAACTTGTAAGTGAAGAGAAGCATGCTTACTCCAAATAAAAAATATTTTCCTGGAGAGTGACAATTTTTTTTTTTTTTCAGAAAAGCACCCAAAATGTAATTGACATGTAGCTACCCCAGAGACTTTCCTTTTCCTCTGGCCAGTGTCACTAATCTAACACACATTTCTCTTCCTGATTCAATTACGTGTAGCATTTATTTGTATCAAGGAAAACTTAATTCCTAGCTATATTCTTATTTCAGGGAGTGGTGTGCATCGTGTGTGATTTACTTAGCAGTTCCTCTTAATGATCTTGGGTCTCATTCGAGGACCTAAAGGGTTGAAAATACCCCCACGATTTATTTCCATACGATGAAGGTAATTTTAATACAGCATTTAGGTTTGTAAAAATAAGGATATACCTTTTTAACGGAATAGACTTTTTTTCATCTACAGAGTGAAGAACTGTAAAGTATGTTACTTAGAAATGTTGTCCAAGCATCGTCGTTATACTCATGAGAAAGTAACTCGGGTCACTGAACGTTTAGTGGTCAATATGAGGATTAGCCAGTAATGGGACAAAACCTTAAGCCAGATAGAGTCTCAGTTCACGGTCTGGTGTCCTGGAGTTTAAAACAAAAGTGTGGTTTACATTAACAAATTGCTGTGTGTCCAGCTTTTTGAGGTGAGATGACTTCTAACATCCACACTAGTATGCTTTTCTTGCCTCCTTATTTATGTTTTGTAAATAGTGTTCAGTATTTTTTTTCCCCAAACAGAGCAAACATAGGAAAAGTGAAAAAGAATGTCTGAGTGTAGGAGCGGCTTCAAGTGCATATCCTTAAATACTTTTGAATGGGAAAGTATTTAAATAAAGTATCAAAATAGTACTTTTTCATCCATCAGAGGTCAATGAGAACTAAATTCCTAAGTGGAGCAAGTGAAGAATTATTATTTCTTCAATTCTTCAAAAGTAATTACCACTAATATCCTTGTAATTAAAACCTGGAAATTGTTGTTAAGCCTGATAAGTTACTTAGAAATGTTATTTAGTATCTTAAAAATGATAGGATTTGGGGTTGGGGATTTAGCTCAGTGGTAGAGCGCTTGCCTAGCAAGTGCAAGGCCCTGGTTCGGTCCCCAGCTCAAAAAAAAAAAAAAAAAAAAGATAGGATTTGGTTTATTTGATGTCTTAAAATGGTAGGATATTGGATTATTTGATAGCATTATTGAAGTATTCTTTGTACCTCTATGTTTAAAATGGCAGTGTGGGACTAGGGGTCAGTGGTAGAACATGTGCTTACCATGTATAAGTCCCTGGGTTCAACCTCTGTCATCATCTTAAACAAAATACTGACATATAGGCAACTGATTTTCAACAAGGTAGCTAAGGGTATTACTTATCAGGAAAATACTTTTCAATAAATACTGTCAGGACACCTAAATATCCTCACAATAAAAATGAATCTGGATCCTGTCTCAAATCATATATAAAACTAATGTGTGTGTGTGTGTGTGTGTGTGTGTGTGTGTGTGTGTGTCCAAATGTAAATACTAAACTATAAAGCACTTCTAAGGAAACAGTTGAAAATGTGTATGTTCTTGGATTAGGCCATGGTTCCTTAGATAAGGCACCAAAAGAATTTGCAAGTAGCAAAAGAAAACTATTACTAAATTGAAACTCATTCAGGTTAAAAATGTCATGTGCCAAAAACCACTGTTGGTAAAAAGAAAGGAGCTTTTAGTATCAGTGAATTTCCCCTGATATCATTCCTCTCATAAACAGTCTTTGTTCTTCTCCAGAAGAGAAGAGAAAACAGGAGCAAAAGCCCCAGACATAGGGCAGAGCTCAGTGTTCTTGCCGCGTATGCCTGAAAAACCCAGACTGCTATTAAAGCACCAGGATGTAAGCCATACACAGCGATCACTTTGGTTGTTGGCTGTTCCACTGTTTTGCATTAGTGTATAAAGGAAAATAAGGTTTGTAGAAAATAGGCAAAGGCTTTGAGTGGAAATTATTTCCAATTTGACCAAGATAAACAGCCAAAAAATCCACATGGAAGAATGTTTTGTTTTCATTAAACACAAGGGAAGGGAAAAGCAATCCAAAATTTGATACTGCTTCACACCCAGGCTAATGTCCCGTCCATTTTTAAAAGTATATTTTAAATAAAATACAGTTATATCCTAACCCTTACCTTCTTTCCAATTTTCAATCATTCCCATGTCTTTCCCATGTTCCTCCCTTCACTTTCTCCTAAATTGATGGCTTCTATTATCATCATCATCATCATCATCATCATCATCATCATCATCCCCCCAACCGTGTGTGTGCATGAGTGCAAACATAAAACTACTAAGTATTTTTGTAGTTTATATGTTTATGATTTCAGAGTTGACCACTTAGTGTTAAATAACTGTGATGTAGCTGTTTCCCTTTGAGGTTAATCTTGGAAGGGACTTGTTAAGACATAGGATATACAAGAAAAGGAGAGCAACAGGTCACTTAGCACAAATTATGTACAAGGAGAGGAAACAACAGGATTTCTTTTTTTTTTTCTTTTATTTACATTTTTAAATGTTATCCCCTTTCCTGGTTTCCCCTCCAGAAACCTGCTATCCCATTCCCGTCTTCCCCTGCTTCTATGAGGGTGCTCCCTCACCCACCTACCCACTCCCTCCCACCTCCCCACCCTAACATTGCCCTACACTGTGGCATCCAGCCTTCACAGGACCAAGGTCCTCTCCTCCCATCGATGCCAGACAGGGCCATCCTCTGGTACACATGCGACTGGAGCCATGGGTCCATCCCTGTGTTCTCGTGGGATGGTGGTTTAGTCCCTGGGGGGTCTAGTTGGTTGATGTTATTGTTCTTCTTATGGGTTTGCAAACTACTTATGAGGTAGCAGACAGCTACTCCAGTCCTTTCTCTAACTTCTCTGTTGGGTGCCCCGTTCTCAGTTCAGTGGAACAACAGGATTTCTAAGATCATACAGTCTATCCTGCAAGGAAACTCCCTATGACAAGAAGTCCTTGAAACTGTCCAGATTCTCTAGTCTCTCTCTCGTTCCAAGAGCATACAAACAGTAGACTGAGAAACTTCAAATTGATTGCACACTCCCCAGCAATGGAGGAGTGTTCCCCTTACTCCACATCTTCACAAGCATGTGCTGCTTCTTGAGTTTTTGATCTTAGCCATTCTGATGGGTGTGAGGTGGAACCTCAGAGTCATTTTGACTTGCACTTCCCTGATGACTAAGGACATTGACCACTTCTTTAGGTGCTTCCTGACCATCAGGGATTTGTCTGCTGAGATTTCTGGTTGGCCCTATCCCCGTTTTAATTGGGTTGTTTGGGTTGTTGCTGTCACACAGATGGAGCTTAGAGAGTCTTGAGGAAGAGTTGGGGGAAGGATTGAGGGACCAAAGGACAGGGATTCCACAGGAAGACCAACAAAGTCAACTAACCTGGACACCTAGGGGCTCCTAGAGACTGAATGTCTTAGGGTTTTACTGCTATGAACAGACACCATGAACAAGGCAACTCTTATCAGAACAACATTTAATTGGGGCTGGCTTACAGGTTCAGAGGTTCAGTCCATTATCATCCAGGCAGGCTTGGTGCAGGAGGAGCTGAGTTCAACATCTTGTTCCAAAGGCAAACGAGAAGACTGGTTTCCCAGCAGCTAGGATGAGGGTCTTCAAACCCATGCCCACATTGACACACTACCTCCAACAAGGCCACACCTCCTAATAGTGCCACTCCCTGGGCCAGGCATATCCAAACCATCACACTGAACCACCAATCAAAGAGCAAGAATGGACTGGACCTAGGCTCCCTGCACATATGTAGCAGATGTGAAGCTTGGTCTTCATGCAGGTCCCCCAACAACTGGAGAAGGGGCTGTCCCTGAATCTGGGTCCCCTAACCTTGTCTGGCCTCCTCTGAAAAGGATGTGCGTAAGTCCTGCAGTGACTTGATGTGCCAGGGTTGGTGATACCCAGTGTGGGAGAGGGGCTCCCCCTTTTAGGAGAAGAGGAGGAGGGAATAGGGAAAAGATCTGTGTGATGATGTACTGGGAGGAGACGGGGAACTGGTATTGGGCTGTAAAGGGAATAAGTAAATTAGTGAAGAAACAAACAAAAAGTAGGCTGCTTAGCGTCACTTTCAGACTAACCAAGCTTCAAAGAAGGCTCAGACAAGCCCAGCAGTGTAGGAGCAGGGACCAGCCAAGAAAGTAATCTGAAGAAGGGACCAGCTAAACCACCTGGAAGGGACACCTTCCAGCCTATTGAGCTTGCCTTTAGGTTTGCAGTGTGCCCCAGGTCTCCAGCTTTTGTGAGTTATTACCCTTTTGTCTATTGTCTATTGATGCTGTCATTGTTTAGGTCTTGGTTGAGGCAGCCATTTCTAAGAGTCACAGTCTCACAGCAGACTTCCTGATCATCTGACTCTTAAAGTTCTTCTTCCCAGTCTTTCAAGACGTTATTGAGACTTGGATGCAGGAGATGCGATTAGATATGTCCGCCCGGGGTCCCCGACCATATGTTACTGTATCCATTGCGGTTTTCTGTGATGGCCTCCATTTGCTGTTAAAGGAGCTTTTTGTGGTGTGGTTAGTACCTACACTTATTTGTGGGTATAAAGATAACATTTAGAATGTAGTTTGAAATTATGCTTGTGGTGGTAGTAGGGTCTCTTCTAAGATCCATGACTTCACTAGTCCAGGAAAACTGGGTAAGTTTCTAGTACTACTACTGTTAAATGGGCCATAAGTTCACTTAGATGGCTGTTAGTTAGTTTGTTAGTATGTAATATGTTAGTACAAGTGCCATTATTGCCATGCTGGTCATTGTTGTGGTTCATAGATGTCCTAAAACTGTGCTTTTGTACATGGGCTACAAGAAGTGTTGATGAAGATGTATACAGATTGGAACCTTTGTGCATTGCTAGTGGAAAATTGCACAGCCCTTATGGAAGCAGTTTGGCAGTCCCCACAAAAGTAAAAGATAGAATTACCATTTGACCCAGAAATCCCCTGCACAGAGGGCTGGAGAGATGACTCTGTAACTAAGAGCACTGACTATGCTTACAGAGAACCTGGGTTCTATTCCCAGTACCCATATACTGGCTTACAAAGTATTTGCACTTACAGTTCCAAGGAATTCATGCCCTTTTCTGGGCACTGGGTATGCATATGGTATAGAGATATACATGTAGGCAAAATACCTGAATACATAAATAATAAATGAAAAAATGTTAACGTGACACAAATGTTCACAGAGGCTTTATTCATAGTAGCCTAAAAGCAGAAAGAATCCGAGTACCCAGCAATGAGGAACAGATCCAATGTTACCATTCAATGAACAAACAACATTTGTCATATATGCAGCCATATAAAAGCAAATCATTGGTATGTGCTACAGCATGGATGAACCTCAGAAACAATAGCTTATGTGAAAGAAGCCACACATTAAGGCCTTATGTTGTAAGGTTCCATTTATTTATTCATTTTATTATAATTATGGATTTAACTAGTGTCCTGGATATGTTAGATTAGCACTGTACCACCAACCTATATCCCCAGTCTTTATCATTTGATATATATATATATATATATATATATATATATATATATATATATATATCTCAATATCTGGTTACAAAGAGACAAATTCATTTAAACTGACCAATTACTTGCTAGGAGATAGATGATGTAAGGAATTGACATCAGCTTTAAACAGGTTCAGTGTTTCTGTCAGGGAAAAAGATGTTCACAAAATTGTACCCTTCTGCCACATAGAAGTATATGTATGTATGTGTGTGAAAATGTGAGATTTTATTTTATGTGAATTATATTTCAATATAATGATTAAAATATTTAATGATCAGAATTCACATAGTGAAAAAGGAAAACAGAGTCCCAAAAGTTGTCCTCTGACCTCTACATATGTGTTATGATACAGGTGTATGAACACATGGATACAGATACACATAAAGTATTTTAAAATTTTAGTTGAGATTTATAAAAATTTCCCCCAACGAAACAATTTGTTACCCTTGAAAACCAATAGAGAATTGTGTTTCTACTGTGTTTTATATATATATATATATATAAAATCTTTATATATATAATATATATATATGGTCTGGGTTGTATGTTTTTTTTTAACTACCCAGGAAGAGTCAGAATCATTAAGGAGCTCTCTGCACAGTGCCAAGGAATGTATTAGAGATGTTAGGCAAACTGAGATGATAAAACCAAATTACCTCGTCTGGGAAAATCATGTGTAATTCAGAAGCAGCAGGGAAGTCAGGAACCTAATAGGTAGTGGAGTTGAGACTGAAGGGATGTGAGTTTTCTTTCCTTTTTTTAAATGTACAATCCAACAGCAGCTCTCCCTAGATTTTGTTCTAAAATAAGAGCATGTTCACACTTTTTAATTGCTCTGTGATAACAACAGTGTGAATTCCATCCACAAACATTTATTATCTATTTAGTTTTGCTCTAATTTAGTGTAGCAAGAATTCGCCTTCTAAGTAGGAGTAACTGTCCATTTAGTAAAGAGAAGTCCCTTCTCACATTACTAATCACGCTGTACATTTCTATACTAAAGTGTTAATGATTAAATGATCTTTAATATTTCCCCATTAATAGATGGCATTTACAGGTTCCTACCTACCTCCAAAACAGCATTTTTAGGAACTGGAATAGTAGATTAGTGAAGACTGTTTTACTTAGCATTGTAAATTTTATATTTCATGTCATGATTTCAGGTGAAAATTTTTGTTTTTATAAACCTTCATATCACCTGGTACTGTGTTTATAGGGCTCTTTTCAGGAAGCAGTTTTAAAAATGTATGTAACTTTAATAACTATCTAAGATGTTCTGATATTTTCCAGAGCTGGCATTCGTACCATCCTTTATAGTGATGCTACAGGACAAAGAGGAATGGATAAAAACATTGGCGAGCAACTCAATAGAGCATATGAAGCCTTCCGACAGGCATGCATGGATAGAGATTCAGCAGTAAGAGAGCTGCAGCAGAAGGTGTGTGGTTTGCCATTTGAAAATTGGGTATTATTCTGGTAAATTGAGGCTAAGAACTGAGAGTATTAGGTGGTTGAAAACCATTTGGAAAACTATAATTATTAGAACTGAAGAGCGTAGTAATGACTGAACGTTGAGATTTTTGTTACCTTTTAAAAAACATTTTGTGTCATATGGGAAAGGTTTATTCGCTGGGTTCATTTTAAATGATTATGTTTAAGTAGATAGAACATTGCTTCTCCCTATGTAGCTTTTAAATATCACTATTTACTTTCATGTAAGAAAGAAATTACTATAAAGGTCATTTCATGGCTGAGAAATTTATCACTACCCCTCAGTTTTGCATTCTTTGTTTTTTTTTTTTTTTTTTGTTTCTTTCTTTCTTTTAATTGTTGTTTGGATAACAGGATGAGTCAAGTCTTAATGTATCCTGGAATTAAATTTGTTGTCATCTTCCATTCTTTACAACAGCTAAAATAGAGTGGAACATGGTAAGTTCTTACAGTGATGTGCCAGGAGTTCATAACCAGAGCATTCATGGGAAAAGGAGTCTAGAGAAATCTGTGCTCAAGTCTTCCTGTGTACTTTCCCTCCAGCTTCACAAGTTTTTTCACATGTGTGGGAAGCATAAGGAATTCCACTAAAGATTCACAGTTTTTTGGGTTTTGTTGTGATATTTGAATTCGGAGCTGGCCTCATAGATACTGTCAGCCAAAAGTCCAAACTCAGGAAAGCAGATCCACTTTAAGTTTTATTATACTGTCTAAGAAAGCTGATACAGCAGTTACAGTCTTACCACTTAGGAATGGTTTTAAAGGCCGTTTCCCCAAGTAATATCAAAGGACCAATTTTGCAAGTAGGCTTTTATGAAAATAACAGCCGAAATCTACTGGGAGGAATATTAGCTTATTCCTCCACTGACAGTTGGAAAGAGAGGATCTTACATTGTTTTCTGTGGTTAAAAATTTTCTCAAGGAGCTGGAGAGATAGCTCAGTTGTTTAAAGAGCTTGCCATGAAAGCATGAGGGCCAGATCTTATTTCCCAGTACCCATGTAAGTGTTGGGGACATATTGATCTGCATGTAATTCCAGCACTTGAAAGGGAGAGATGGGGAATCTTCAGAACAAACCACATGATCATACGAGCCACATTGGCAGCCTCTAAGGCTCAAATGAGAGATCCTGCCTCAATGAGTAAGGTGGAAAGTGATAGAAGAAACTGTCAGCATCAACCTCAGGCAGCCTCTATAGGCATACACTTGCACATGTGCCCACACACATGAACATACATGCACACATATCACACATAGATGTGAAGAAAAAATGTTATTCCATGAAATTAGAAGTAAAAAAGAAGATAGCCGTGAAAGCCTTTGTTCTTTGAACAAATACAATTTCTTCCTTTGTAGATGATATGGCTATTATTATGTATATACCTCCATGAATTCTACAGAAGCTGCTTTATTTTTTGTGAATCTCCTCTTGGTTTGTAAAAGAATATTCTGTTGTTGAGTAAACTAAAGACTTTAAATCTTCTCATTTTAGGTAGCTAGGAGGAATGGGAGCATGATATGGCAGGGACTTTAAGGATTATTTAAATGAGAAAAAATAAAAAAGCACCCAGGTTTTATTCTTCCTACTTTACAGTTAGGATCCTTAAAAGACTTGACAGTTCTATTTGTGTTCTAGGGTAGCTTGGAACTAGGGAAGAAGAGTGTTTAGATGTTTTTAGATTAAGACAGAAACCAGAATTTTCCTACCTCCGAGTTTAATCCCTTTTCTGCCACGGAAGAAGCCTTTGCTCACATCTCAAAGAAGAAAATGGGAATTTGAGTTAATGTTTCTCAAGTGTTCAAGAATGGATAGAGAAAACTCTGTCCTTTTATTTTAAATGCAATATTGCCTGATAAATGTCTTTGGCCCATTTACTGGGAGTCAGTGTTATTGGACGTTTGATGGGGTTTGAAGACACTAAAGTGAGTAAGACACTGTTAATGCTTCTCAAGTCTTCAAAGCTACTGGCTAGAATGGGTTAAGGAAGCAGAGCACTTCCTGCAGTGATCATCAGACTAGTGGGGTTTAGAGAAGCTATGTGAATATGAAAGAACGGCCAAAATATCAGATAGTTTTGAAGAGAGATAGTGATATAATTGTCTTGCAACTTAACTTTGCCGGTGACATTTTCTGGTAAATATGCCTTGCTGCAGATAGCAGAGTTCAGTCCATGAAACAAGATGTAAAAATCTACAGTGTGAGTTTTCAGCCAAGGGGCAAGGGAACCCAAAGAGAGTGCAAGAAGCTAAGGGATGCAGAGAGTCCCTAGTGCTGAGATTTTATTAGAGGCAAATGTATACAAAGTTACTATACAACTGAAAGACCCCAGCTCGAGTCTCAGGATGGCGCGCCCCAGGAAACACCGATCCCGGACGAGCCCCCAACTGAAAGATCCCAGCCTGAGAGACACCCTTATTTAAGTCTCAGGAAATCGCGGACCCCAGACACAGAGAGACCATTTTGGATGTAATAAGCAAAGGCGAGGTTTATTACGGAGATCTATTATGGGGATCTCCGGGCCGACACGTACCCCACGCAGGAGACAGAGGTGTCGACCCCGAAGCTCAAAAGTCAGGGGTTTATATAGGGAAAGCTAGGGGGTTTGGCGCGGTTATACACAATTGGCTAATTTTTGGCACGGCTATAAGTGATTGGCTCATTCAAACAGACAACACAGCAGAAGAGTACGTGCTGACTGGGGCGTACAGGATTTTAGAAGCTAGGGGCTTATCAGGGTTTGAAAGACACCTGGTTAAGGTGTGACTCCGAGTAAGCTGGGAGAGGTGTCCTTCTGTATCTTAGTGGCCCGTCAGTCCTGGCTGTAGGGCGGGCCCCGCCCTGTCTGGATTTTGAAACTTATTCTTTTAATTTTATATTTTAAACCTTAAATCTGTATAATTTTCTTTTCACAACCACTAAGCCATGTTAAGCAAATACAATGTTTTGTTTTAACAGATCACCAGGGAGAACAATGGTAAGGAAGTGTGGCCAGAAAAATATATGGGGACAGAACAAACCTTAAGTCTTAAGAAATAGCACAGTCCCAGGTCCTTGAGGTGGAACGTCGTTATGTAGATCATTTCCCTCTGACTTAGTGTGCCAAGTGTCAGTCTGCTGCTAGGTTTCTCAGACAAGGGTGTTGCCAAAATGTATGTTTTAGCATTTTGGAGATTTTCATATGTTGCCATTTATTCAATAAATTACCAAGTCCAACTTCGCTAATTCCAAGAGAAGAGTCAGTAATAAAATAAAACATTTGAATTTTGTAAATTTATAAAACATAAATATTGGGCTATAGAAAATGTCCTACAGTGGACCTCTACTCCTTTTCCTAGGAGTCTTTTCATTATATAATCAAAAGATATTAACCTCTTTGTTGAAAAGAAATATGTAAGATAAAGTTTATCTTTTTTTTCCCTCAGTGTTGATTAAAGAAAAATTCACAGGCTTGCATAGAAAGGAACAATCTTCTTAATTCAAGAATTGCTCAGGTGCCATTCCATACGTTGTTTTCTATATATATATACTGATAGGAAAGGTGACTGATGCATGTTATTTAAAGCCATCCAATTTGCTAAGGAGCGAGTAACCAGTGAAGCTAAAGTAAAGGCCACAGATAAGATAAAATTTGGTTTTGGTCTTTTTTAATCACAGATACTCTGCAGCGCTTTCTGACAATTAGTATACTAAGTAAGTAATCATTTGTCATAGACAATACCAATTCATCTGAAGCAAAGAAACACTGTAATATGGTGCTACTTTGTACAGAGTATCTCTCTGGGCTGCAGGTGGTAGAATAGTTCACTGGCTGTCATACTCAGGGCCCTGGGCTCAGTCTCTAGCTCTTCATAAACAGAGTGGGGTAGTACATGCCTGTGATCCCAGCACTCAGGAGGTAGAGGCCAGAAGATGAGTTTCAGGTTATCCTTGGCTTCATAGTATGTTTGAGACAAGCTAAAGACCCTGTTTCAAAATATAAATGTTAAAAGTACTTTCATGGGGGCTGGAGCGATAGCTCAGCAGTTAAGAACATTTATTGCTCTTCAGGTGACCTAGGTTCAATTCCCAGAGCCCACATAGCAATTTACAACTTTCTATGCTTCCAGTTTCAGGGGATCTGACCTCCTTTCTGACCTCTTCAGGTTCCAGGCACACATGTGATACACAAACATACCCACAGGCAAACCCTCATACACATAAGATAAAAATTAACATACAGCTTAAAGTATTTTTGTTAAGTGTTAAGTGTGCCTGTGTTTAATAGCACTAAAAGCTTTATAACCAAGAAGAAAGTGCTTTCACTTAAGGTGACAATAACCTCATTATTTAATGCTCTACTTCTTTTTCTCTTATTCCTCAATATATTCTCTTTGTAGAATAGATAAATATGTCACTGTATTTTTTTTCTGTTGAAGCTACTGGTATTAAATAAAGTAATTGCTGGTGGTCTCTGCTTTGCGTCTTACTCCTTCTATAGACGTTGTCAGTTCTGAGCCATAAAACAATCTCCTGTGCCTTATAATCAAAAGGATCTGTACATTTTCTCTCACATTTTAATCCTCAAAAATGTTTTGTTAAAACTTTCAGACATCTCTAAATGTCTTGGTAGGGCCAGTGTCCATTTTGAAGGTAGCTTCTATCTACTGCATCCTCCATGAGGAATAAACACTATTTGTCCTCACTTTTTAACATGAATTTTGCAAACATTCAAAACCTGTCATTCTGCCCCTGCTCTCCATACCTCCAAATTCATGTATATAATAAATCTTCCAAACTGCAAAGACTTGATGCATTCTAATGGCCCATGGTTCTTGACCACAGCACAGACCACAGACACCATCATGTCCCTCGATGGCACACAGGCCACACAGGCAGGCATCAACATGGCTTCAGTAGGCAGCAGAGACCAAGGGCATCCACGTGGCCTTTGGTGGTAGCATGGGCCACAGTCATCGCCAGAGCTGTCCATATCCACTACTGCCATGTTCTTTGTCTGAGGCCATGTTCCTGTGTTGCTTCCATCGCCCCGCCTGTCTTTTGCCATTCTCCCCTGTGAGAGGCTCTGCTCCTTCCAGTTTCATATATCCACTTTTAAAAAGCATCTTCCCGTAGGATCTGCCATTTTTCAGTTGTTCAAGAGAGACTGCAGGCTCTGCAGACTCCTTCTCTACCACTGAGTCTCCCCTCAGAGCCCCCATGGGTACGGGAAGGTCCTTGGAGTTGCTCAGCAATCCCTCAGAGGGTGCCAGGGGTCACCACCATCTTCAACCACAGACATGCTTCAGACTTCATCTTCATGTGCAGTGATATTCTCCCACATCACTGGAAATGCTCCACACACTCAAGCAGCCAGTAGATGACGTAGATAACAGGGTGGACCCACTCACAGCACTGGATCCTGGCTGAACTGGCCAGCTGCTGCTGGTTCTTCATGGTGCAGATGCAGCACCCATGCTCAGAGTTGTGCAGCACCCAGCTTTAAAAGTCTTAGGTACAGAGTCTTGCTTAAGTAGCTCAGTCGGTACAGTTAGACTCAAGGTGTAGTTCATCCTGTAACATTTTTACCAGTTGTTGAGCCTTAAGAAAACAAACAAGTGGGGGGTTGGGGATTTAGCTCAGTGGTAGAGCGCTTGCCTAGCAAGCGCAAGGCCCTGGGTTCGGTCCCCAGCTCCGGGAAAAAAAAAAAAAAAAAAAGAAAACAAACAAGTTATATGCTTAAAAAATACAATGAGGGGGTTGGGGATTTAGCTCAGTGGTAGAGTGCTTGCCTAGCACGCGCAAGGCCCTGGGTTCGGTCCCCAGCTCCAAAAAAAAATACAATGAGGAGGAGCTGGAGAGGTAGCTTAGAAGTTAAGAACACTTGCTGCTCTTCCAGAGGGCGGGAGTTAGCTTCCCAGCACGCACGTAGCAGCCCACAGCCTCTGTCTCTCCAGTTGCAGGTGATCTGATGGCCTCTTCTGGCCCTCATGGTCACCATACACATACACATACTAGAGGGCAATCAAAACACCTTCACACATAAAATAAAAAGACTTTAAAAATCAACGATAAGACAAGTATAGGATAGACTGCCATTCTAGAAGGGATCAGTGGGGAAGAAGAAAGGGATAACAGGTTCTGATGGAATCTAAAACCTAGCAGAGCAAATATGAACTTATGAGGCATGACAATCTTCTTTGATGTCCATGTCTTATCTCTTATACACCGTGTGGTGGAAGTTGGACCCTCAAAGCTCTAGATAACCTTGCACCCATTTTTCTGTCTACAGATCTCCTGGTTTGGATGACATGCCCTTGATTCTCCCAGGCTAAAGTTATACATTGGTCATTTTATCAGTTTGGGGTCTGAGTGGACTTTTTTATCCTGACTGTTCCACAAAACATTGCCCTTGTAGAGCACTCTACGGTGACCCAAACTCAATTACCCTAGTGGAGACTTCAATGGTACAGCTCCCGCAATTCTAAGTACTATGTAGATACTTGTTATTTAAGAGATCTAACATTTGCAAAAAGGTTAATATATACCAGGATGTTATATTTGCCATTTTTGATCATCCAGTAAAGATTATTTTTACTTGTGTATTTATTTTTAAAACAAGGTCTCACTATGTAGCCCTGGCTGTCCTGGAACTCACTAGACCAGACTGATCTTGAACTCAGAAATTTGCCTGCCACTGCCTTCCCAGTGCTAGGATCAAAGTCTGTGCACCACCATACTAGGCTTATTTCTATTTCTTATAGAAGCCAAGTTCTTAAAGGGGGGAGGGTTACCAAATTGAATTATAAAATGTTTTGGTCTGGGTTTTCTAGAGTAACAAAACTTACAGGATAAATACACGGAATGTCTTACAAACTCTAGTCCAGCTGATACAACAATGACTACCTATAAACCGAAGGTCCAAGAATCTAGTAAGTTGTTCAGTCCATGAAGCAAGCGGCCTCATCTGGCCTTCAGTGTACACTAGAAACCTGAATAAGTAGGTTCTAATGCCAGTGAAGGAATGGACTTGATAGCGAGGCCAGAGCGAACAAGAAAGCAAAGAGCAAAAGCCTTGTTCATCCGTGTCCTTATATAGGCGTCCAGCAGAAGGTGTGGTCCAGATTTAGAGATCTGTTTAAATGTGTCTTCCCACCTCAGATATCCAGATTAGAAGTGGATCTTCCAGGCTAGAGAGATGGCTCAGTGGTTAAGAGCACTGACTGCTCTTCCAGAGGTCCAGAGTTCAATTCCCAGCAATCACATGGTGGCTCACAACCGTCTGTAATGGGATCTGATGCTCTGTTCTGCTGTGTCTGAGGACATTGATATTGTATGCTCATACATTAAATAAATAAATACCTACCCCCCAAAAAATTATAAAAGAAAATAAAAAGAAGTGGATCTTCCCACTTCAAATTAAGGAAAAATCACACAGTTACACCCTTCCATGTCTGGGGTTGGTTGATTCCAGTGTAGTCAAGTTACAATCACTAGTCCACTTCTTGTCAACCTGACACAATCAGACCTCCTTATGTCATGATTAATTTCCAAATGAAAATAATAACCAGATCATATTTATGCCCAAACATGTATAATCTCAAACATTATATATTTAACCAGGTTATAATTAATGCAACATGACATAACTATCCCCCAAACAACCAGCCACAAATGCCTTATTGTAAAAGTATTGCCTCTATCTCTAACCTAGACCTAGTCCTATATGCCCTAGTCCTATAGCTTCTAGGCTCCATATAGTCTATCTAGATCCAGAATGTTTTCAGCCTCTAAGACTTACTGCTGAATAAGCTCACCCCTTCCTAGTTCTTCCTGATCCCTGGCTGGCTGGTTCAACTCAGCTGTTCTGGTTCAAACTCCTCTCCAAGCCGACAGATTCAATCTGGCGTCTCTGGGCTTCTCCTGACTTGCTCCGCTTTAACAATCTGTTCTGATCTTTTGGATCCTTCTCATTCTCTGTCTCCTTCTGTCTGCGTCTATCTTGTTCTTTCTTCAACCTGTCTCTGTAAAACTCTCCCACTAAAACTGCCTCTCTTCTTTTTCTCTCTACACTGCTCTCTCTTATGTTGCTTCCCTTTTCTTGTGCGAGTTGGGCGTATCCTATTCTGTCAAATCTTTCCCCGACTCACTTTGTCTACCACTCAATTAGACATCACTTTCAAACATGGATGCTTCCTCCTACAAACTAACTTTATCTTCATTGTTTGGGATTAAAGGTGTCTGCTAAGGCTGAGCCACACCACAACTAGAAAAGGTTTTTTCAGTAAATAACACAATCTTGGGGTATACAGTGTAATCAAATATCCTACAGTATTTTATAAATTAGACTAGGTAGCCATGTTTCTCAAGGGACATTCTTTGAGTATCTCAAACATAAATGTGATAACCATTGTCATTCTCTTAATTGATATTGCATAACAATACAGAAATCGAGTAAAAAATATAAATGTCTGTACAATGAATTTTCTCAAAATATGACAGAAGCACTAGTATCATCTAGAATCCTCATTTTTACAACCAGTCACCTGGCCTTAGCTGGTATTTATAACTACCTTCCTCTACTTCCCATTCTGTATTTCCTCCCCTTGGCAAGCACCTCAGCAGTTCTTGGCTCTTTTCCTGAAGGAGTGACCCATACGTTCATTGCTGAAGAGGCTGTTGTACTTTCCCATTGATTTTAATCACAGGACATGGTAGCACCAAGAGACACCCTAAAGGATGTCCTGTACTGCAGACATAATCTTTCTCCGTTGTGGAGAAGCAATCCAATTTCCTCATGTTGTAAGTGGATCAAGCCCCCTGCCTAACACCTTTACTCCTTTTTTAGCCTATTTGCTTAAGGGCATCAGAAGTCCAAAGTGGCCCCAAGGAAGTCTGAGGTTCAATTGAGTGGAATGTTTGCTGTGACTCCTGGAAGGAGTGCTCCTTCCCCTCACCCTACCCCTGCATTACCATTTGCTCTGCTGAGAAGTGGATGACAGCACTAGCAGTACTACAAGTGGATAACCTGATGTTCCCAGCTCAGTGTATCCTAGTTCAGTCCTAGTATCTGGTTGGTGGTAGGTGGGGAACTTGTTAAAATAATACATAAAGAATGGTTGAAGAAAGAGCTACATGTAGGTCCAGATATATGATCTTGGACATTTTAAAAAGAAAGTAAAATTAATAACTTAGTTTACCAAAGTTTTATGGTGGATATTAAAAATAGATTGTGTCCAAACTACTGTTTATCTGGTGTGAATAATATTTATTTTCTTCCATGAATCATGGCGCTCCCTATTGAGAGCATTTTCATGCAAGCAGAACCTCCAATAAAGGTCTCATATCTACTACTGTTGGAGCAGTTTTGAATGTTTTTAAATTGAGAGTATGTTTTATCCACTTAACACTTATTAAATCCCCTAATAAAAATCACTGGAAGAAAGCTATTTTTCAGAATGTTGGGATTAATTCTTGAAGATGAGATGAATATTTGATGATTTAAGGACATTTGAAGTTTTCTTCTAATATAGGAAGTAAACATCTTAGGAAATATGAAAAATTAGAGCATCCAATGTCTGTAACAAGAAAAATTTCAATTAACAGAACTCTATGTTAATATTTATGAAACTCATGAAAACTTGAACAGCTGTATGTCCAAAATTTGGAAATATGGTATCTTTGCTTTGAAGAGAATGGACTGAAAATTTGCTCTAATAAAAGAATACTTTTTAGTTTATTTTTATTTCATGTATATGAATATTCAGCCTGAATATGTGCCTGTGCACCAAGTGCATGCCTGATGCCTACAGAGACCAGAAGAGGGCATTGGAGCCCCTGGAACTCACAGTACAGATGGCTGTGAACTTCCTGGGGACCTAACCCCAGTCCTCTGTAAGAGCGGCATTTACTCTCAACTGCTGGTCCAGCTCTCCAGCTTCAGAATAAATCTTAGGATGAGGCTTTTACTTTATTCGTGATAAACTGTAGTATGTCTCGATGACCCTTGTTGATAAATCGATGGTATGTATTGTTATATATTTGATCTCCAGCATGCAGTTTTGCTGATGAGCACTAAGAAAGAACGCACAACCCTTAGGACACGAGTACCTGCATACCTGTTTACTTCTTAGGTTCTGAGACCACTTGTTTGGCTAGTCTTTGGAATAGGAGGAGTGTCAAGTACACAGAAGCCAGAGTCATCTTGGCCAGATGGTGTCTGATACAGATGGATGGTTAGTTGTCATGCAGATCTCCTAGTTGGTAACTTGTTGCTGCCATCTGACTCAAAGAATCATTCACACACACTGGCTGTCAAAAGCATCTTCTCTTCTGTCTGTTTTAGCTGTCATGTCTGTGCTCTGTACAGAAGTGTTGACAAGACATTACTGTTGTACATTTTCAATGTGGTTGTTAGTGAGTTTTCTGTTTGTGGGGTCTTTGATAGTACTGGAATGCACTTGCTTTGTAATTGTAGCTTTTAAAATAATGTGACTGTGCATCAATTTTCTGATTTTTTTAAAAAATATTGTATGCTATTTGTTTATTTGCAGTGAACATAGTCTTTTGATTTAAAAAGAAAAGTAAATGTGTCTAGCTTAGTATCAAGCATCTAAAGCAAGGCCATTCATCCTTCTATTCCTTCAGGTCATTTTTGAAGACACATCAATTTCTTAGATATTTCATTAACAACTTAATTAGCGTGTTATTTGATTACTACTGAACATCTCAGTGTATGCCAGACACTTTGTGACACTAGAGATTACAATAACTGCTGGTCAGACATGTAGACAGATGAGAATCCATAAATCCACGAAAATCCAGAAAAACATGGGCCACTGTTTGCCCAGCTACATTTTCAACATATTGATTTTTATGTAAAAAGGTTTTTGCCTTGGCTTTATAATACATTATCATCTGACTTAAGAAACATCTCAAGACTTTTATGTGAAATGGCCCCTGATATATTAACTTTCCCAGCTATTTAATGCATTTCAGCATTATTTATTATAATACGATATAGACAGATGTGCTGAAGTGTGTTTTTAGGCTGGAGAGAAGAAGATGAAAATTAACTGGCAGAAGTGTTCTGAGTTGGTTCCAAGTGAGCATACATGGTGTTTTGGTTTCTTCACTGAAGTGGGGGAGTGCGCATAATAGATGAAGAGTGGTCTGAGAGTTGAATAATTTAGACATTTATTCTTAGCCTATCGCTAATTTGCTAGGTTTAAAAAAAAAAAAAAAAAAAAAAAAAAAAAAAAAAAACCTGGTTACTTGCTCAAGGATGTATGCACCTATCCAGATATAGTGAAAAAATGGGTTATAACTAAAATTACTTATTTATGTTATAAAGAATTTTGAGTTCTTTGAGATAAATATGTTGTAAATGCATAAAGTACACGGGGCAGACCATGGTGTATTGCTGATCCTCCCACCTCAGAGAGCATGGGCACCCAGACACTTAACTATGAACTAGCTACTACATTGGCATCTTGTCAGTGTCCCCACTCATTCCAGCAGCTCAGGTGCCGAAGTCTACAGAACAAGAGAAACGTGGCTCCATATCAGACTTGTTTGGTATCTAGGGTTCCATATCTATGGCTTGAGTCCTCTAAGTTAAGATTCATTCTTTTTTTTTTTTTTCTTTTTTTTTTTTTTCCGGAGCTGGGGACTGAACTCAGGGCCTTGCGCTTGCTAGGCAAGCGCTCTACCAACTAAATCCCCAACCCCGCTGAGATTCATTCTTGATTCTTTCTTCTGCTTATAATAATCAGCATATATTTAACATCGTTTGTGAAGTTCTGTGGGGAATGTGAAGTTGTGTAAGACTGCTCCCAGGAAACACACAAAGCCATGCCTCTCAGCTTACTACCCACTTTCTCAGTCACAAGAGTCCTGCATATAAAAGTGCATCTTTTGTTTGAGTAAATATAGTGAAGTGGTTTTTTTTTTAACTTCTTGCATTTATATTTGAGGCATAAGGAACAAATCTTTGATTTATAAAGAACTTTAGGCTTACTTGGGACCTAAAATACTACAACTTCATTAATTGTGAACTTTTTGATTTAGTCAATTAAAAAGTTCAAACATCTAGTATATACCAAATGTTGCTATAATTATTAGAACCCTTTTCATATTTTGAGAAATTTACATTTAGTCATTTGTAGAAAGTGTCAAAGACTTTCATTCTGTGTATGCTTTCTTATATTTTTGGTTGTGAGCCTAGCCTTTAACGGCTGAGCCATCTCTCCAGCCCCTGTGTATGCTTTCTTAATGCAGCTCCTAAGAATGTACTCATTAGGTAATTGTGATGTGACACGTTGAGATTTTTCTTGAAGGTTGGCACATCTGTATGTCTGTATTCCTAATATCATATGTCATTTTCATTGTTTAGTTTTCACCGCCATTATAATAAAGTAGTAAGATCAGTCGAATAAAAGTATGAGGGGATTATCCCTCTTAAAATCTATAAATAGTGGGTTTTTTCAATTTTTTATTGGATATTTTCTTTATTTATATTTCAAGTATTATAACCCTTCCTGGTTTCCCCTCTGGAAACCCCCTATCCCATCCTCCCACCCCTGCCTCTATGAGGATGCTCCCCCACACACCCACTCCCTCCTGCCTCCCTGCCCTGGCATTCCCCCACACTGGGGCATTGAGCCTTCACAGGACCAAGGGCCTCTCCTCCCATTTATGCCCAACAAGGCCATCCTCTGCTACATATTCAAATGGAGCCATGGGTCGCTCCATTGGTGGGAGCTCTGGGGTGTCTGGTTGGTTGATATTGTTGTTCCTCCTATGGGGTTGTAAACCCCCTTAGCTACCTCAGTCCTTTCTCTAACTCCTCCATTGGGGACCCTGTTCTCAGTTCAATAGTTGATTGCTAGCATCTGCCTCTGTATTTGTCATGCTCTGGCAGAGCCTCTCAGGAGACAGCTATGTCAGGCTCCTTCAGCAAGCACCTCTTGACATCCCCATAGTGTTTTTATATCATAAAAATTAACCCCGGCATTCTCATATCTGGCCACAAAAGTTTTAGAATTTATATTTTTTCCCTTTGGCTTTCATAATCTCTATTTACAGTTATTTACTCCGTGGTTTTGTACTCTAAAAATTAATTTCAGTGTTTATTTAAGACATGAAATTCTGTTTTGAGACTGGTTTGTATTTGTGCATTTTTCTTATTTTTAAGTATTAAATTTCAAATTCTAATTTTTCTCTTTACTGAAAGATCAAGAAAACAGTGTCAAACTCTTGACTAGAATTTCTTTAAATAAGATAATTTTTGAAGTTGTATATTACTCTAATAGTTTTAAGTCACTGATACTGTAATGGAGTCAGTAACGCGTGAATAGATTTCTCAGTTACCTGGGTGGGACTGGCAGCTCCTGTGCTTATTAATAGACAGTAAACGCATCTGTCAGTGAGTATCAGGCTAACTGGTTGGGTTTTTTTGTCAGCAGACTGAGAACTATGAACAAAGAATACGCGAGCAACAGGAACAGCTGTCATTTCAACAAACTCTCATTGACAGGCTAAAGTCACAGCTTCGTCTTGTGGATTCTAGTCGAGGTACTTCTTTTCTTTTTATGTGTTTCTGGAAACTTTTCAGAGAAGATAACATTTGAATTTCTCTTTTTTTATCCTGTTTGTTTTTTGTTAGTTCTGCTGTAAGAGTCATAGTGTGGCTGTACACTATGATGCTTGTTTAATTGAAACTTGTAGGAAATGAGGAAGTGGACATTCAGATATTCTGTAGGCTGGAATCCTGGGTTACTAAAAGTTCCTTGAAAGTACTTTGGCAATGAATACGGAAAAAGCTTTGTAAAAGGTGTGTGCCTTTGAGTTGAAAATAGAAGCCGTAAGAATTTGTCCTGAGACAGTTGGTGTAAGTTCTAGAAGGTGTGCATACATTGTACATCACAGTCGACTGCTAGAGGTCAGAAATCAAAACAAGCACCCAAGCTCCAGAGTGTTGAGCATGTCCTGAGCCCAGGAAGGGTGCAGAAGCTCTGAGCACTTCCCACGTTCCTTGCCCTGGCCATCTCTCCCTTTAAATGTCCTTTGAACAAACCAGTAAATAATCCAAAAAGGTACAATGTCCAAAAGCTAAGTTACAGTGAACAACTAAATAGCCAAGAAAATCAGTGATGATTGTTAACCTACCAACAGTCATGTTCATGATGTGCAGCAAAATAAAACAAGATATAAAAACAAATTAAAGTCATTTCATGTGTACAGAAAAACATTCTCGCTTGAATTTACATGTAGAAAAGAAAAACAAAATATAAACTACAGTGCTAATAAGAATAATTCATGAGTGATGAAAATTATAGGATTTTTAAAATAGTTTTTAAAGTTTTTATTTTATTTTATGTATGGGTGTTTTGCCTGCATCTGTGTATGCACCAGATGTGTGCCTCATATCCTCCCAGTCCACAAAAGCGCCTTGGATCCCTGGACCCACAGTCAATAGATAATCACCAGCTTTAACCTCCAGGGCTGCTTTTCGGTTGTTGTTTTTTTTTTTCTTCATACTTTTTGTCATTACTACATTATGTTATTTCTATAAGCATGGAGTTTTTTTAAGTAATTGTCTTAAACTGACATATAAAAGCTTAATTGGCCTAGGAGGGGAGCACTTAGCTAGTCCATCCCTAGGAAGGGAGCACTTGGCTAGTCCATTCCTCACACTACCCCTCCCTTCAAAGCAAAGCTCTAAGGTCCAACTGTCAATAAAGTAAAATGCCAGAAACATAATTCTACTTTTCTGAATTCTATATATTTTACTTATGGGAAAATAAGTGTTTAGTGGGAAGAAAAACACTCAATAAATGGGCAACTTGCCGAGGTAAATATTGCACAAATTACTATAAAACTAGAGTTTACAATATATTTTTTTGAAATTACTGAGATTGTGTTTTTGTTTGTTTGTTTGGTTGGTTGTTTTGTTGTTATTGTTTTGTTTTGTTTTTTGAGATTAAAGTCTCACTACGTATTCCTGGCTATCCTGGAACTTACTATGTAGAGCAGCCTGGGCTCAAACTCACAGAGATCTGCCTCCCTCTGCTTCCCAGAGTATTGGGATTAAAGGCTTATGCCACCATGCCTGTCTTCATTTTTATTATAATTATTTTTCCAGGACTTTCTACTGATGTGCAAGTGTTTTGTCTTGCAGATAACACTTGTGACTATGTACCTTTGCTTGAAGACAGTGACAGAAGGAAGAATAATTTGACCCTTGATGAACCACATGATAAAGTGAAACTAGGAACACTGAGAGATAAGCAATCAAAGGTAGGAAGTGCTGTCAGTCTCCTCTTTAAGGGATCAGGCTTCACAGAGTTATAGATTATTTAGTTTATATGCTTGCACAGTTTGAGTGGGTTGAACATGGGAAGAAGGCAGGCAATATTTTTTTCACCCCTAACATTGCTTCTGCATAAACTAACATTTAAATGCTGATATACAATATATTTCATTTCTTCTTCCTGAGGCAATGACTCACCACTGATATATTTTTAGAGAGATTTTTTAAATTAATTTTATGTATGCTCCA